>NC_079333.1:59689410-59802008 GCF_029582105.1 Oenanthe melanoleuca | reverse complement strand
TTGAACTTTTGTAGCAGACATTACATTTACAAACCATGTCTATTGTTTAGAGAAACATCTTTAGCAACTATTTTTCCTAAGATTGTTACTTGCTTTTAATCCTCTCCTTTGTTCTTTCCAGGTTATTTGTCATTTATTTATTTATTCATCTGATTTTGATTTGATTTCATTTGCACACATTTATAAAGTATCTGCAAGTATGCAGTTATATGCCTATATAATTTCTCCACCGAATTATGCAGCCTGGATTATTTTTTATCCAGGAAAAATGTGCAGAGAATCTTTTGTTCTTTTCTTTTCCTCTCTTACAGAGAAAATATGTAGACTAAACTCAGTCTGTTTTGTTCATGTAAAGAAAGATTCTCATAAAACAGCCCTAATTAATCACAAGGATCATAACTCTGCTGGAGTTTATTCTTACTGCTATATCTTTTAAAGAGTAGCTTTATGATTCCATGGATTTGTGGAGATGTTTCAAATGGAAGAATCCAAACTTAAATGACACAAAAAATTATTGAAAATACTTGTAGTATTTGCCAGTCCACTAAATCGATCCTTAATTTTCAAAGGTTTTTTTTAAATTAGTTCTTACCCACCTAAACATTCAAATGTAAGATTAACTTCCATTATGTATGCAAATGGAATGGTGCATAAATGAGTTCATGTAATTTATGTGATTACACATGTTGAAGAGATGAACTGAAAAAAAAAATTCCATGTTTTCCCAGGTTTGATGTCATATAAAAACAATTCCAAATGACTTTTTCTATGACCTTTCCACAAAGTTTTCCTAATATTCTAAAAAAAGAATAGTACTTCTTTAGTAGAATAGCCTTTGAATAGTGAGGAGGTAGACTTTGTGTCTCAGGAAGGGACCATAAGAAACAAAAGTACTGTTATCTTGGTTTCAGTGTTGGGGACTTATAAAAAGAGAAGAAATTTTGATTATGTAAAACATACTTAGAATTATGATACAAACTCCTGTGTTATCCTACCAGCTAAATCACACTTGCATGCATGGAAAGATAAACACTTTCCCATTTTTAATTGCACCTGAAAAAGAAACATGCTTTTCCAACCCAATATATGTGTTCTTGCTGGTGAGTAAGATAGGGTAGCCAGTGGTCAGAGAAGAGTCTGTGTACTACTAAGGGAATACGTCTGCTCTTTTTGTATGTTACATTATATAACTTACATCTGATCTTCATAGTAGAGAGATGGAAAATATGAAAATTTACTGTGTCAGTCTTCAAGTTTAAAGAGAGAAGACAGGAAGGGAGAATATAACCTCAAACATTTTATTGAAATTGGCTCGTAGTCATTCTCTTGCATAGATCTATAAAAAATTAAGGACAAGACTTACTATCTTGATCTACTCAAATGTGGATAAGAAAAACATGAACTGCCTTATACCACGACAAATTTCAGTGACAGAGTTGGCCATTCTGAACACTCAGCTCCAGCACTTTCTTTTCAAGTTCATATCAAAAAAAAGTTTACCTGAAAGGCTTAAGGAAATCATTATATGTTTAAGACAGCTCATTTAAAAGACTGCAGGCACTAGTTAGTCCATTGCCTCCTGTGGAAGTTTTTCCAGTGTTTAATTACCATCACAGCTAGGAAAATACACCTTATTTCAAGATTGATTTTTTTTCTCATTTCCACTTCAAGTCACTTAATCTAGTTTTGCTTATGTCAGCAATGTTCTACCACACTTGTATAACATAACTTTGTCTATGAAGAGCAAGCAATTCTCAATGTTATCTTTAGTATAGGAGTATTTTAGAAATTTAGGCTCCACACTGTAAAGCTTTTTTACTGGCTTTGAAGGATTTACTTAATTAATACCTAATACCACAAAATTCTCTCTGCCATCTGCATGATGGTTTTACTGTTAGCCTTGGCATGGGATAAAAATATCAAAAAAAGGAGAGTGACTGTATTGATCCATAGAGAAATTCTATATGGAGAAGCATTTAACTGACAAGAAGTATTATTCCTGCCTATTTTGAGCTGGTTGTCTGAATAGACCTCACAAGAGTCCTTTTTTCCCTGACTGTATGGTATAATGTGAACATATGTAAGAAACTTCTGATGTATGATAGTAAAAGCTAATTGTTGATTGCAAAGTAAAAGTTTCTATTAATACTCAATCTTGATTTGATCAAGAACTTTGAATAACCTGTTTGGAACTAGTAAGACATTAAATGAAGAAAGAAAAAAAAGAAAAAACATTATTCAATATATTCTTTCATGGCCATTTTCCCTTCTTATTAATTTAATGAGTTTTTAGATTTTCCTTATATTATTCATTGATGTTTAAGGAAAAATTGAGATGTCTAGGAAGAAGGTTGAGGAAATAAAAATTTATTCTAAACTGCTATCACTGAGACGCAATGATTCTTGTCACAGTGACAGTTTTTTTCCTTCAAGGAGTGACATGTTCAGAGAGTGAGGTGAAATTTTTGCTATCATTACATAATAGAAATCTGATATAGGAAGAGTGTTTTTTTGGAAAGAAATTGTTCTTTTCTGCCCAAGTTCTATTGCAAGCAATTAATCAATTAACTAGCAAGAAGTTATACATCTGTTGCAGAGCAAAAATTGTTCTTTCATTCCAATCTATGGTTGCAGTAGGAGGGAAAGTTCAAGTTCTTGTCCTTTCAAGAAGAAAATCAAAACTATTAACATATTTAAAACAATTGATGGTAAATTTAATTATACATAATTGCAAATTACAATTACAAAGACATTTCAAATGAATCATTCCTTTCTTTCTAAAATCTGTTGGATTTTTCCTGAGGCAATGCTATTTTTGTGTAATGATAGCAGGGTCACATAACAAAAAGCTATTTTTCCACTCCTTTAAATATGTTGATACAACTTACCTAAATGGAATTTTGAGAGATTTCTGAATTAAGAGCTCTACTTTTAATAAAAGCTGTAAAGACCTGAAAATTAAAATTGATAGCACCCATAAACCAGATTCTAATATGTAGACCAAGTAGTCTGCTTAGTAACACCTCAGCAAGGGTGTCAATCCACCCATATAAAAGACATGGTCACTGTCCTGTACATCCTAGTTCAAGCACTGTAGTTTGACAAGATGCTCTTGTTCTAGAGCATTTGGTACTGAATTAAAAGTGTGCTAACCATTACTGCTGAACTACTAAGCATTGTCTAACAGCTAAGAGTATTTTGAATATGGTATTCATATTTTCATTTGATATGGAGAAAGACTTGGAACCATTAAGTAGAACCATCATTTGAAAGTACAGCTATTTCATGGCACTGAAGACTTTTCAGAAAGGATTGTTGACATTACTTATGCTGTTTGCCCTTCTTTTACTATTTACTTAGTGACTAGAGGAGAGCTTGATAGTATTGAAGATATATTAGTCCTTCCCTTATGATTAACTGATGTGCTAAGAAACAGAAATTTCCATGTAGAAGAACATATCAGACAGAGAAAAATTTAATCCCTAATTAAACATGTAGGTTGAATAGAGATGCTTCTGTGACAAGCAGGCTGCTGGCAGAACCTGGGGAGACAGAATTTGAGGTAGCATAAGAGAAGAATATGTAAGGAATAATAAACTAGTCAAGTGATTAGAAAGCCTTTTGGTTTTGATATACCTTATTGTTAACTTTGATGCTTCTCTCCACAAAGAATCGACTGCTTGAATGAATATTCCAATAACAGTAGATTCCTACATATTTACCTTTGTGACTTTTGTAATCCTTCAAGAAATGGGTTTGGACAGATTCAAAGAGGTCTAATTTGATGTTCTGTCAGAGAAAGTGATAATAACTGTTATCAAAATTTTCCACACCAACAAATTGATACTCTATTATTGTTCAGTTCTGCTGTGTTACTCTAGGGCTCTTCATGGTCATAACTTCTTCAGTATATTTTTTTCCCTCGTCTCTTTTTTAAATTTCAATTAATTTTTCTCAGATTTTGGGGGATCATTATACCCTGAAAATTGTTTATTTGTAAAAGATCAGTGAATTGTCCTAAAGACTATCGAATAAGTGTATTCTGAAATATCCAGTTCTCAAAATATTTGAACTAGTATGTGTTTATTCTGAAATTAAATAAAGGTCATAAATAAGAAAAGAACATTTGTTTCTTCAATTAAACTACCCCTTCACACTATTTTTGTTGTTGGGAATTTACCTGCAATAAGAATAAAGATTCATCTTAGCTAAATGCATTTACATGACATTTTAATGCATGAAATTTTTGCTATAACTGTCAAACAATTTGTTGTACCATGCTTTTGAATATAAGTTGCCCATAAATATGCATAGTCTTGTACTTTAAATGAAAAGTTTTTGTATATGTGAGCCTGTAGACAATCTCTTTTCCACCTTTAAAAATGATTTAATTTGGCACACGATGCAGTTTTGGTGGCTATTCTCCTGTTAAAGTCTAGATGCAGTGAAACAGATCTTCTTGGTATAAATTAACACAGTTTCTTGAAAAGCCATTCTTTTGCTAATGTGCAGCAGAAAATAATTTTTATTTTCACATCATTTTAAACATTTTTTAGTGTAGAATTTAAGGAACACTTCAAAAAGATATATTTGTAATGTCTGCATGGGGGTGCTTTTGAGGACATTGCTTATGCTCATTATAAATGTGTTTTTGTGACTAAAAATATTTGAGATATTTTATTTCCCACATAAAAACACATTGATCAAAATATTTGAATCATAGTTTAAAGAGAAGCTACTTAGATGTATTTGCATGCGTAGACTCTTTTAATGTTTTCTTTAAAAAGATAAAACTTTTACATCAGTAAAATCCTGAGCTCTTGAAAGACTCCAAATGAAAGGAAATGCTCAATTATGGGGTAAATATTATAATTTTTCCTCCACATTGTATATAGGTATGGAGACAAAAAGAATGGATGAACTTGAATATTATATTGCACTTGAATATTATACAAGCTGTCATTCTTAGGCATAAGGAGGTAAAACAAGTATGATTTCAACCTCAACTTCATTTTCCCTAATTTTATGGATTTAAGCCTGACCATTAATGGCCTTTTTGTGATTTAATTTCTTCCACAAATATACTTAATTGCTTACTATGTCATATAATGTTCAATAAAGTAAAGCAATGAAGCAAAAAGTAGCAGGACCTCTTAAAAAGGCTAAAATGAAACTCTTATGAAGACAAGAGTGACTAATGCCTTGGTGCTAATTACAGTGCTATAGCCAGAGCATATAAGCAGTGTGAAACCTCATTAAGCTCAATTAAGATGTGGGTTTAGAATGTTTCTGGACAGAGAGATGAATAAAAAAGTGTAGTTTTATTAGTCTCCACTGTCAACCTTTGCTTTGCTTTGGGGAGTATTGTCATAGGGCTTGGCTATGTACAATGAATGAAGGTTCCCTTTCAAACTTGAAGAGTTATAGACATTCTATACATGGTTTACAAGAAAAATATGTTTTTAATGTTTGTATACTTTTACCAAAAAGTGCTATTAATAACAATGATTGCAATAAAATTAAAAATAAAATAATAAAAGAAAACATTTAGAGGTATTTTAAGAGTGTTTCAGCAGAAATCAGGGATATTACTTGTTCCGTGGCCTAATAATTTCTGTTCTGTCATACATAAAAATACACTTCTAAACCTGCATTTATCTGTCAGTCTCTGCAAACTATATACATAGTTCAAAATCATTATACAAATAATGACAATTATTATTATAATTCTTTTACATAGTAATTGGGTAGCTCAGTTTCCCTGAGTGAGTTAGGATATGCTAAAACAGTTAGAAGTGCTTTTATTAATAGTACATTATTGTGCATTAAACTTCTATTTCCTGATTTAGTCAGTGTGATGGGACACTAAGAAAAAGGGGCAATGGTCAAAGGAGATGGATGTGTCCTCTGATAAATGTTAATAAGGACACTGATTGCAATAAAATAAAGGTAATAAATCAAGAATTTATGTCCCCATCTTGGCAAGTTATAAGCATATGTTTAATTTTAAATTAGTAATTCCACTGATTTTAGCAAATTTAGATTGCAAGCTTTTTTTTGCACCTTCCTCACTCTTCTAAGAGCAGGCAAAGCAGCTCTGACTCCATTTTCTGAAACTAATCCTGCATGTTGATGATAGCAGAGGTGATTCTCTTGTCTTTGAGACAACTAGTCCAAATGCTGTAACAATGTCATATCCAGTGCAGAAAAGGCCAGTATTGTCCTGAGCTCCAGCAGTAATTTTGCAGGTATTGGCATTCTATCAGCTCCTAGAGACTCAACGTTCTCATTTTTCCAAAGGGGTGTTAAAGGTTTTGTTATCTGGTGTACCTGCTGGGACATAGCTCAGCTTTCAGCTGATCTCCATGCTTTACATTTAGCTCTGTTTAAACTACAGTGTACGACCTTATGGACTTGGCCTGGTCAGATTGCTCATATTACATCAACATGAATAAAGGAACTAGCCAAGTAGTCAACTAGTACTTAATGGCAATTCTTTTGTTGCAATACTTTTAAATAATGCTTAGTCCTGATGTATTCTAGCTCTACATTAATTTTAACCAGATATAACGTAATTTCTGAAACATAACTTAAGCAAAATATTTTTTATTCTTTTCCTCTAGCTAAAAAAAGTTTTTATGTTTCTGTGCAAGTAAGGAATGACTAGCACTAGAAACTTCAAGCCGATTTTCAGAGTCTTCCCCTTTATTCAGAGGAGATCAAAGTAGGGATACAAAGTATGGCTTTTTATATTGACATTAAACATCTCTTGAGTCAAGAATGACACTGGGAAACAGCACTAATGTATAAAGGATAAGACTTAAGAGTTACTTTTTTCTTTATTTATAATGACCTTTTTTAATTTTCCCAAAGTATTAAGGATCAATAATTTAAATAAGGGAAAATATTTAAATTTGGCATTCAACTAGTCTGTCTGAGACCAACTAACTCTCAGAACTGTAGATGTCTGTAAAGATATATAAATATTTATGTATTAACATATTAAAAATACATGCATCTGTATTTAAGAACACTCATGCACAAAATTTTGAAAAACAACAAAACCAATGGTTTTATTCAGCTTCTAGATCTCCACTAAACATGTCTAGGAGCTCAGAATATACTGCATGAAAACTGCCTGAGGAACTATCAGATTTAAAAAAGTGGTACACATCAATGAGGTTTTTCAATAAGTCTGTGGTTGTTGAGTCAGTGCCACCATTAGTTAGAGTACTGAAATCTAATATTTACAGTGTGCCCAGAGCCAGCCATGCTAACATTAAGCTGAACTCATACCTACTGTTTGGAAGACTGGAGCCTAACTATAAATCTTCTGATCTCTCTCCAACAGTGTATTTCATATTATATGTTCTTTCTACTTTGTACCTGTACATCTCATGAGTAAAAAGTCTGAATTTATTTCTGAGACAATTAGTATACAGATGACTCTTTTTAGATGTTGCTTAGGGTTACAGTTTAGTTTTTAGCATTTTCCTACCAGTATTCAAATTGCTATTTTTAGGTATGCTTCTTCATTTTTAACAAATACTTCTGCAGAAAATAATATTAAAATCCTTTAGAATTTTTATGCTGTCAACCTTAGAGCTGCTTTATCATACCATTAGCCATATTAAATCAAAAATTAAGAAGAAAGAATATAACTTTCACCTTAAGGATCTATAGCATCAACATTGACCGCTGAAGCCAAAGAGTGCAGGAAATGGAATCCCTTCTGATAATGGGCAAATAAAAAACAACCTTTGCACTTCCACTCTCTGTTAAATGTGGGTGGAAACAAGACAATGGAAAATAGAGGTTTGGTCTTGCAGAGGTCTGAACAGCTCCTAAAGGTGCTGACTATGGCCCTTTGGCCATTCAACACAATGGATTTAAGAGAGGTTCTATAAAAGGGATCTTGGTTAAAAATACTGCATTTCTGAAGGTTACTGGCAAGCCAGCTCAAGATAATGAATATTTTTCATTACATCTGTTCCAAAATAGCCTGTATTTGATCTCAGAGCCTCATGAACTGCACAAATCTGTGCCCAGGGTATTCCATTCACAATGAATACTCTAGCCAAAAAAGAGTTTTCCAAAAAGTAAATTTCCTGGATTCTTTTCTTTTTCCTATCATTTTTTTCCCTGCTTTTCAATAAAACCTCATAAGTATGAACACTAAACAATAGCAAATTTTCTCCCTCTCACACAGAATCTCAAACAGGACTGCAAAGAAATGTTTGGTTCTTGCCTTGTCATTACAAATAGATTCTGGCTGAATGCCTACATAATCAATGCAAATATTTTCAAAACTTCTTTGTGAACTGTGTCAGCATCTTAATGTTTAATGACGAGATCAAAACATGGGAAGTTATGCTAGTATCATAAACAATGTCCCTGATGATTGATTTGCAGATCTTGTATTTGTCTCATCATCACAGTTATTCCCCACATACTTTTCAATTTTCTCCACCCTTTGCTGGTTGTAGGGTTATAGGGTCACTTTCTCTCAAAATTCCTGCAGTATTATTGTTTTGGTTTTTTTTAATTTTTCTATATGAATATAATACTTGGTAGAAACATCAACAATCTGCTTTTCCTTAGTTATAAATTTAACATGTAAAGATGTGTATTCATAGCTAGGATTTTTTTATCCAGTTATTATTTCACAATAAAAATGGATAGAGTTTGTTGGGTTTTGTTTTGTTTTCTTTAAGCAATGCTGTATTTGTTGAAAAGCAAGAAACAGCGCTCCTGGAGTGTTATAGAAGAGATTTGCATGTTTTATTCTGTTTTTGTTTTGATCTTTTTTTTTTCTTTTTTCACAGAAGCAGCCTTTAGACCACAGTTTGCAATCAGTGAATATATATATTAGCAGCAATTAGACCCAACTAATTATCTTATCACAGAGGAAAAGGTTAGAATTAAGTTTCTTCATTGGACACCTGCTGTGTAGATAATTAAGTATCTCTATGGTTTCTTTCATTACTTCAATAATAGCTAAATACCAGGGAAACTAGCCATAATCAGACATGATTTGAGGAGATATGAGGCAGAGAGAAAAGACAGAGACAAACAATATATTCAAAAGGAGGTATTAGGGCCTAGATTTTTCATTTAAATGAAAATTGTCCAGGGTAGAACTGTGGAGATAGCAAAATAGTAACATCATCAGGTAGGAACACCTTAAAACTTGTAAATAAGAACATTCTCTAGAGGTGCCTTGGGTTACACTGTGGGGGATGTTTTTTGTCATGTCTTACTCCATCCCTTTGTCCTTTCTTGATAATTAGTCCAGTGGCAAAGTCAGTGTCATTGTCCATATTCTTGTGTTATCCTTCCAAAACAGTTTTTACTTCTTGCCTATGTTTAGATTACTAGTTTCTAATTAAGCTTCCCATTTTCCCTGAAGAACTGAACTGAGATGAAATTAGCTATAAAAATATAATTTACCATCCATTACAGACTTTTTCCAATGCATGGTCATCTAATATGTATTGATTTTAAACTCTTCAGAAAAACAGCAATCTGCTATACCTGCATTCAGCTACCCAAAATGATGCAGGTGTCACTAATTACAAGGTTCCTGAATAGTGCATTGAGATAGCCAGAAGTTTTTGCATATTTCTAAAAAGTGAACCTTCATATGTTAACCCAAGCCTAAAAGTTAAATAGATGAGGTCTTTCTCTGATATTTTTCAAAGACACTGTCATCTTTCCTTGCCCTGAGTAATCAAAACATCTGTGATAGGTTGCTTGCTATGCACCTAAAAATTATGTTGAGGTCAAGTTTCTAAAGTATGTGTACATAGCACAGTGAGAACAATGGCTCATCACTCTATGTTGATCTTTAGTCTCCAGAATAAATATATATGAATAACAATAATAATAATTCACCAAAATCACTAGAGGAAATATTTTCAGGTAACACTAAAGCCACCTGATAGCTTCAGATTGGATTCTGCTAATTTTACTTCCTCATTATTATAACTATTTCCTTAAAATGAGGATAAAATCATAGAATAGTTTAGGCTGGAAAATATCTTTATAGTTATAGCATTCAAATGTAAACCCAGCACTGCCAAGCCAACCACTAAACCAAATCTCTCAGCACCACATATACATATCTCTAAAGTACCTCCAGGGATGGAGATTCAACCCCATCCCTGGGCAGCCTGTTACAATGCTTGACAAACCTTTCCATCAAGAATTTCTCCTTATGTATGATCTAAAGCTCTTCTGAAACACGAGACAGGGTAATTTCCCCTTGCCCATTGCTTTCTATTTGGGGAAAAGAGACAAACCCCCACATCACTACAGCCTCTTTTTGGGTTTTTGTAGAGTGTTAAGGTCCCTGAGCCTCCTTTCCTTCACACTAAACAACCCCAGCTGCCCTAGCTGCTCCTCACAGGATTTGTGCTCCTTTCACCAGCTTTGTTGCTCTTCTTTGGATAAGCTTCAGCACCTCAATGTCTTTTTTATGGTGAAAACCAAACACAGATGTGCCCTCACCAGTCCAAACTGAGTAAAAAGTCCAGGAAAAATCTGCAAGCTTCAGGATACAAGCGAATGTAGGATTAATTAATTACACTGCTACAAATACAAGCCAACATCCCTCTGATATTTTTTATTATCAGTCCACCATAATGAATAAAAAGGAGTGACCTTTGGAATTCTTCACTCTTAGTTAAGGATAACTTTGCATAATGCTTAAAAAAAAACCCCACAAAGCAACATAATCTCATTAGATTTGCAGTCAGAAGCAATTCCTTAAAAAGATTAAATATAGCCAGAAGCTACTGTGTGATATAAATTCCATTGAAGACAGGTAATAACTAAGGTCAAAACTTTCAAATCTTAGTTTCTAGGACTGACGTCTATAAATTTTTTACATCCAAAAGAAAGTTACTTGTATTTCAGTACTGCTCCACTAATTTTCAAAATGCAAAATAAAGTGAAATTGCCAGCTATGATGGTTACTTTTTGGTTACCTTTCTGTTCAGGGTGCATTGTTTTAATGTCTCCTTTTTGCAAAAAAAATCATTATATAGCCTGATTTTTACATACAATGTGAATTAGACTCAAAAATGTGACACCAATTTAACATCTTATCATCCATATTTAATAGTCAGCACAGCTACTATTTGTTAAAATGCACAAAAGCATCATAGCAATGTCACTAAAGGGGTAGGCAGTTACAAATAATTACTGTATCCAGAGGAATACAGCTATACCACAAAAGAACTAGCCTTCAACATTTTTAAGTCTTCTAAAATATATTGTCAAAAACAAAAGAAAATACAGAAAATCTCAGTAGAGTTTATGGCTACTCCATGCTTCAAGCATTTTAATCTCAGTTCTAATTTTGTCTTGTTCCAACAGACTGAGTTCACAATCTTGACCACACACTGACCTTTTATTTTCCTGTAAGTCTGTAATTTGGGGTCTGTGTTTTTGGCTTGTTCGGGTTTTTCCCTTAGTAAAGAGGTGATGCAGGTAACTTAACATCTTCATTCTTTAAAAAATATATGCAGTGAAATGACAGTTTAAAAATATTTATGTATGAACCAATGAAAGGAATTTCAAAGAGCAAAGACAGATTTTCCCTGATTAATAACTGTTGACTGATTCTATCAATAGGCATAATCAGCTCCTACTGGAAGATCACCAAAAGTCTTTTAAATTGAAAAGGAAGCATTCTGCTACATATTGAGGGTCATTATCAGCTCCTACAAGAACAAAGACTCTTAGATTGTTTCTACTTTGAAATAAAGCTAAAAGGATAAAAGTCCAATTCTTATGTTTCTATTAAGAAGACAAACATGTTTCCTGGGGAAAAATATAATCAATCTCCTACTGACTAACAAAAAAGAAGGAAAAATAATGCAAATTTGGAGTACAACAGCTGTTATAGGACACCTATATCTGTAATCATTCTTGGTTACCTGCATCACATTCTGAAAGTGGTTTATTAATAAAAAAATTGCCACATTACTTGGAATTACATCAATTTCCTTTAGGGTTCTGGAAATTACTTTGTTAGCATGCAGTGAAATAGAAACAGGACTTTTAGCTTCTGTTTTTTATTATGCAAAGCATGATCCTTCATCTTACTAAAGGCATCCAAAAAGTTTCTAGACAATGATTAAAACATTCTCCATATTATGATTCAGAGTTTTGCTAGGTATGCTACCCAAGTTGAACAGAAAGCCCACAAAGAATCTTTTCAAACAGCCCTTGCCATACTAGGGAACAGAGAAGAGATCTCCTTACCAGTATTTCCAATAATCTTTCCCAATCACTAGTTGAATTTCTTTATGTCCCTCCATAGGAGAGAACCTTAACTCAGATATCCTTCTTCCTACTTTTGAAGACTGTGTACGTATAAGGTCTTGTGAAACAAAAAATTAACAGTGTAAAAGATGAAGGACATTAAAATTTGATAAGCAATGATCTGACAAACTTAAATTCTATCCTAGATCCACAAAAACAGGGCCTTTCATAACTTTTAGATGAAGGATGTTCTGAATGATTTCCTGACCTGCACTTAAAATGTTTCATTCTTTTGAAATAAATTGGTTGAAAGATGTACAGTAATACATTGATTAAAATCTTTATTAATTTACTACTATTGGGCTGGCAGGAAAGGGAAAAATTTATAAGGAGTGAATTAATATTACATTTTACATTACGTATTGCATTACAGTCTGGAATATGGTAACCAGGCTTTTCCTAGGCAAAACGAGGAAGGAAACAAAGAATATCATCTGTCCTGAGATACTGAGCTGGATGGCCACACATGGATGGTCCAGACGGTTCAGAGGTGGGACTGAGACACAAAGAATGCAAAAGAAAAAGAGACGAAAAAGAGAATGAGTGGATCTGATTCCATTTATCTAGAATAATTTTTGGAACTACAGACTATATAGACCATGCATGTAAAAACTCAGCCATCTTTCAAAGCAGTACAGGTAAAAATGTTGTGCTTTATAGGGAATAAATCTAGACAAACTCTTACAATATTTATGTTATTTGAAGAGAAATATGGCGTCTCAGAATTTTGATGATGCTATTACTAAGTTTTCTGAGATTGCTGTTGACACCACACATGTACAAAGACAAGCAGTCAGCAAAGGTGTCCAAGAACACACTGCCACTGCCACGTATGTTCACTTGCTTTAGCTCTGAAATCATGATGTGTTAAGAAAAACATCCTTTGAGACCAAAATTCCAATTTTTCTTTCTACAGAAACACTCATGAACCTAAGAGAAAATTTTCAACATGTATTTTGTATATTTAAATGCATGGGAGACTTAAACATAAGAAGAAAAAAAAAGAAAAAAAATATTCAGTATGAACTTCTGACTCTCCATGATCTAGCTAATGAGTGATAATAGGAATTCAACTCTATTTTTTTTTAACAAAACAGGTATCACCGTGCAACAGCAATAAATTCTATTGAAAACTCTCTAATGATTACAAGATCATTGAAATAGCTGAGCAACTTTGAATCTTTTGTCTAATTCAAACCTAATTAAAAGCAAAACCTTGCAAGTTTCAATATTATGTATCTTACCATCAAGTATAGTCATGGAATTATTATGCATGTAATCCTACAAGCATACAGCAGAGAAAATGAGATTACTCAAATATATTCTTCCACTTCAGTAAAATTCACATGAATTTTACATATACAGCCATCCTGTAGAAATAATAAGATTACAAGTGCTCTACTACCTCTAAGGATAATAAGAAAAAAATGTAGTACTATACATTATTATATTTCTTAATTCATTGTAAAAGACAATACAGAACATTCTTGTTTATAATATTAAAAGTGCAGAATTGTCACTATTAGTTCTTAATAAATCAGCTCTTGCAGTATGTCATCAACATATATAAGGGGGAAAGTGAAACTTCCTTTTATTTTACCAGTCAAATTGGAAAATATATTGGGAAAAAAAAGAGAGAGAGAGAAATTTTAATTACACAGAAAGAAAAAGAAATGGGGAATTAATTTTTTATGTTTCTACTAACCAGGAGAATTATTTTTTGAATTCCCTGAATGCAACAGAAATAGTCAAACAAAAAGAAAATTTAATTCTTACAATGTTAAGCTTTTTTAGGCTTTTAGTTAGTTCAGGATCCACTCTATTACAACTTTTCTCAGGACCAAATAACACACATGAATTCAGGTTGTTTGGTCATTGTTGATGCCTCTTTAGGATATTTTTCCCTTCAGACACAGAAACAGAGAAGTGTACATTTCAGGTCCTGATAGTACAAGAATTATCAATACATTTAGCAAAATAAATCTTTTATCAAAACAACTAATTAGTAACTTGCTGTATTGCACATAAGAACCCTGAAATGTAAAAAAAACCAAAAAAACAACAAAAAAAACCAACAATATTAATAAAATAACTTCTAAAGGACAATGTACATTTCATATTGGCAATTATTAGCTAGAGGTTTCTGCCACTGTTTGAACAAGGTCCTTCACCATTTCTGTAAAGATCATACGATTTTCATGCAAAAAAGCATACTAAGATAGGTATTTATTTTGGTAGAGATCACAGAATTTCAGGAAATTAAACTACTAAAGGAAAATCAATCATACATTTTTAGATGAGATAGTTCTGCTGTTCATACAATTACCAGGTTTAAACTATAACTATGGTATATCAAGCTGGATTTTTTTTTTTTAAGAAGAAAAGGTACGATTGCAATAGAGATATATTTTTTCAGGGAGGAACTGGACTTAAAACCAAAAATCCCAGAAAGAGGACTGATACAGAGATTCTGAAAAACACTAGTTTTGCCAGTGTGACTTCCCAAATCATATCTGGGCATTTGGCTAAATAAAATAAAGAGTGAAAAGGTTAAAAGGTATGCTAAAAGGCCAGCACATTTCTGTGATTAACTACAGAACTCTTACATGAGCCAAAATGTAAAGTCAGTGTCACTGAAGGTCCAGGAATAAGTAATCTGGTAAAGATCTGGCACTCTACGGTGCAATAAACAGAAGCCCAGTAGGTTAGATAAGTTGTAGAAGGTGATGGATAACTTTCAACCTTAGCTAGGAACACAAGAGATCAGCAGACTGATAAAAAATAAAATAAAATAAAATAAAACAAGCAAAAAAAATCATACAAACAGAGCAAAAAGCAGAAGCCTCCATTGATAACAAAGAGCTCATTCACCACGACCGTTTTGTTCCTCCCAGGAAAAAGCTTTGGATGCTGGCAACTTGTCTTTGCCCTCCAAGAAAGTATCCAAAGGTACACTGAAGAGGTGAATATGACATCAGAAAGAAGGAGTGGATAGAAGAAATTTCTGTAAAAAATTTAACTCTATTGGCATTGGTTTGGTTTTTCTATATTGAATATATAATTTGGACTGAAACACTGCCATAGGATTAATTGAACTAACAGTGAATCCTGAATATTAACAGTGTATTTCTCTTTTCCCAACACAGTATTTTGAGACATGCAACACATCTGAGGACCTGAGATTTCAGACTGAAGTTTCCTTGGATACTTAAAGTAGCACTATAGTAGCATTCATATCTTTCCTGAGACAGGTTCAGAGGATCACCTCCAGCCACGTGGAACAGAGAAAGCCATGCAAACACAGTTACTCTATAAGACCCTGGTTTTGTGACTGCACTCTATTTTATGAAGTGTTGAATGCAAATATATGGAGGAAATCTCCAGAGGTGATGGAAAAAACAGAGGTGATATCTGCACTCATCACTTTGAGCTAGATCTGGAAAGGGCTGCATAGATCTTGGATTCCCCCTAGCCTGGCTTCTAAAATGATAAGGAAATTCTTACAGGTTTTTATATGCTGCAAATGTACAATGTCTACATGCAACAACTGTGTATGCATTTTACATATATATATATACACATGTATTACATAATATATTTACATATATTACACACATACATATGTGTATAATGTATGCAAACATTCAGCAAGGAAAAGAAATCACTCTGAATAGAAATGATGGAGGGATGTGGCCAGTTTTAAAAATCAGAATAATAGTTTGTTGTGTTACTATTCTTTAGCAATAAATATTGCCAATTATATTTCTTAGTCACTGGCAATTATTATCACTACATATATAAAAAGGTCTTTGAGACTCAGAAATTAAACCAGCAGCAACATGTAGTGACACTGTATAGTAAAAATTGATAGCTACAGTGCTTAGCTCTCTAAGATCAAGATGACCCTATCTGAGGACTCTTTGACAAAGGAAGCTGGAAACAAAGAAGGAATATTCATTCTATCCCATCCTGATTCTCTCTTCACTGATGTTTTGTGTTCCAAAGATCTCTCTTCAATAGAAATAAGGTGATCTTACCTGTTAAGGTCATAAAATATGATCTTGAACTACCTGTAGTTGTTCATATTTTGCCAAATAGTTTCATCTTACTCTACATTCTTTCACAGATTTTACTGCTTGCATATATTTTCCTGAATCTTTCTTGTGGTCCTATCCTGCAAGTCTCCATTGCAGTAACACTTTATATACTGCTGACATTATATACCTTGTGTTATGAATTGCTTAATGTACTGATTTGGTTTACTGGTGTCCAGGTGTATGACAAATAAATATTAATTTAATCTTATTTAGTCTACCTCTACCTTATACATACAACATGTTCTGGCTACAATATTGAATGTAATCAGCTGTTCTCTAGCCTGTTCTACCTCTCTGACACTCCCAACTGCATAGTGCCTGCTTTCACTGGCAGATATGAAAAACATAGTTTTAAAAATAATATATTTGGTGGTTTGGTCACTGCGGAAATGCCCTGGGATGTGAAGAATGCCACCACAGAAATTTAAATCCAGGTATTCTTCTCTCCTAGAAAATGTTCTCCTTGAAAATGTACTCAAAAGCCTCAGATTTTAAGTGAAGTAACTGAAATAACACAGCACAAAGTTATGAAATGCAAAGTACAGCTTGTTCTAAGCATACTGAATGCATTAAGTCTCTTCCACATTTTGTTGTATTTTATCTAGACATTTGCAGCTGTAAATACATGCATGCTCACGATCTTCAGTTTTAGGGTCTAACGTATCTTCAAGTGACTAAACAACTTTGACAGCGTTTTTCTATATCATTCTCCAGGAACCAAACATAAATTGTATTTACATATCCTTTTCATCTATCATTTGTTTTGTAGTGTTTAGAAACAAGCTCAGATTTTAAAAGAATTCACACTTTCTTGAGCCTGCTTCTGAATGCAGTATTTTGTATGTGGTTTTAAATATTACTGAAAGAAGAAATATTGGATGCTGAAAAATAAAATGTATGCACATACACATATACATTTATCATCATATAGAATGTTGAAATTAATGCAGGTTGACTGAAAATACCATCATATACATTAATAATACATGAAATAATTCCTCTTGAGATATTAAATTATGTATTCACAACAATATTCAGGAACATTATTTGATAGTTACATTACACATAGTGGAACTACATCTTCTAGCAAATACTATCTAGCAACTCTCACCAGCCAACTCTCTTTATTGTTGTTAAAACAGCACTTTTGTGTGTGTACCTGTAGATCAAATCATAAATATTTAGGTTTAGCAGAAGATTACAGGGTTTAATTTTGGCACAATTGAGAGAATAATAATAATTTTTAAAATCCAGAATGCTTTAACAATCTTGTGATAACTATAGATATAATATATTTAATTTTTTAAAAAATTACCAAAAGAATTCTGATTTATTATTACTATGGGGAGAAAAAAAAAAGCTATATCTGTCAAAGCTTAATCCATACTAGAGTAGAATTTATTTTTTATGAGTTTAATATCTAGGTGGGCTTGGATCAGTCATGACTATCCTTTCTATTTCTCTTCATATAATGAGAGCACTGCTAAATTATTTCATGAAGTTCCTTCTTTTCTTGTCCCACAAAGCTTATATCTTTATGAGGAAATAAATGTAGTACTACACACCAGAATTTATCATTATACAATTTTATAACTAACTGTTTTCATCTTATTAACAAGACAAAAAGGGGTTTAGGCTAGTGGGGTTTGGGACCCAAAGGGTTTAGCAGGCATTAGTGTAGGCCTAGGCATAGAATAAACAGTTTGCTTAGGACTAAGAGCAAACTCTGTGCTCAGAAAACAAAATCCAAATTGATAATTGTCTGAGTTTAAAGTGACTTAATTAGATCCTTTAATACGATTACACAGAGACCTTTTTAAAAAAGAAACTAAACTCCAGAGTCTGCACATTGACTACAGATGCAGACTTAGATGAGTAGCCTGAATTAGATGCCTGATTTTAAGGCAAAGATTTTTAGTTAATTAATGTTGGATGAGGAAATTGTCCATTTCTCTTATGGCTAAGCAAGAGGTCTTCAATAAATATATGTGAATGTCTCATGAAACATCCACAAATATTGGTTTACTTCCAGCAAAAATCAATAGCTAGCTTTGTAACAAAATGTTTACATATATGGCAGTACAAATATAATGCTTCTAATGTTTCTGTGGTCATTTTCCAAACAGATTTTATGTTAGGTTAATTTTTTTTTTCTGAAATACCAAGTTTCTTGGGATTGACAGTCAGTTTCCTTGGTAAATAGAGCCAGTAAATTAGAGCCAGTTGGTAAAATAGAGCCAGTTATTACTGAAAAAAAACAGTGAACTGAAAGCAAGTCAAGAAGATTTGAAAGACATTTTTTAAGGTCTTGGTGCAGGAAGTTAATTTATATATATATACAATCATAAAAAAATATTACATAAAAATTATGAGGCACATCCATAAAAGAACATCCACAGTTCAAAAACCTTCAGTGTTAAAAAAAAAAGAAAAAAACAACCAGAAAAAAAACCCCATAAACAAACAAAGAAGCAAAAAAAAGTTCACTAAGATATGGAAAATTCCTAATGGATCACTGAAAATAAACATGCAAATTCTTTTTGGCTGTGAAGCTCCTCATCACATATCCAAAAATTAGAAAATATATGCACTCTTTGGATAGGAAACTGCAAAGAAAAATCACCTGGCAGTCATTTTGCAACTCTTTTCACATGAAACCACTACACATTGATAGCATTTTCTGTCAGCTATTAATGGTTGTTTAACATTTTCACAACATAAAATATATTATGAAAATATTAAAGTTACACCTCATGAATGTCTAAATTTTGCCTATGTAAATAGCTTTAAAAAATTGAATAGTGATGGAGTGTTGAGGATACTGGTTAGTATTTATAAAATATATTTTAAATTATATTTTATTTGTAAACACTGTAAATCTATGATAATAAATATGTTTTCTTTTGATATCAAACTAAAATTATCCTTGAGACAAGAACTATTAAAGTGGTTTTTGCTCCAGTTTTTTCAGCTAATTAGGATAAAAAATTTACTGAAGGTGTACAACAAGATTTGAATTATTTGAATCAGAGGCCCCTTTTACTGTTAAAAATAGGAAACCCAAACAGCACGTTGCCACTTATATAATCAAAAATGAAAAAAAAAATCCTTCTGGAAAAAGGACAATTTTTTAGCAGGCCTGATCCATGCAACAGGAAAAAAATTAAATTCTATTCATAGATTTTGGTGCAAGTGGCAACTCCTCAAATTGCTGCAATTGTTACTTTGTCTAGAAAACAGACCACTGCCTCTTCTTGGTGGACGGAAAGGAGTACCAGTGTTCCCACAAAAAGGATGAGTACATATGTTAATTTCAAAAATATTACAAAACTGTAAGCCAACATAAGATTAGAACTGTTCAAAATAGATGTCATAAAGTGTGGGAGTGTAAGAAAATATCTTGTGAGAAAACTGTATTTAGATTTCTTCTCTCTTCTAAAGTTATGTCTGACCATAATCTAGTATACAGTGCTCTTGATAAAAAAATTATCTTGATAGAAAAAGAAATAAAAGACATACTTGTTTAACAATTCATATAATTGTCTTGATATAAAATAAATTCCAGATTCCAAAATTCTTCCCATGTCTTCTGACACCTAAAGTAGTTTCTAAGTTTTTAAGGTCTAAATCCACTAAAATATTTTAGATAGTATAAAAAAACCTCACCTCAGACTTCTTATCTTTCTGCTTTTTGGGAAGTATTAGAGAAGGAAATCAATTACATTTCAGAGCATGAGGTTCAAGATTATAAGAGGAAAAAAGACTACAATTTAATTTGATTAATTAATCAAACATATTCAAGTTATCCCTGAGTTAAATATTCTTTGGAATAAGTCTTAGTATTATATTGCTGCTCTTGCACATTCATTTTCCTGTTTCAAGAGGTCACCGTATCTTTCAGTATTCTTGAAACTATTTCTCTACCTGAAAATACACTTCCCAGCCCTGCCCCTTCTTTGGCTTAATGAAAAACAATAGGCTGATGGCTACTTGTTCTACATGCCTTAGATATCAGGAGAACAGAAACACAACAGCTTTAAAATATAGTCATAGGAATTCACACTGTTAATTTCACTTATTATAAGTTACTCTTATTTATTTATTTGGCTTTTTAAAACTAATTAAAAATATTGATTATGTAGGGCTTTCATACTTAGTGAACTTTTTGTGCTTTCTTGTAGCTTATTCTTCTTACAACTTCTTAAATGTGCAAAAAAAATACTCAAAATCTTAGCCACTTTCAATTCAGGTACCCATGTGAAAAATATGCACATACATGCACAGAGGAAAAATTATTTTATTGAGTCACAAATATATAAGGTGGAATAGATGCATCTTCTGAAATTGTCTGATTTCCCTATATAGTCAATGAAAATGAGTACTTCTGAAGCCTTTCAGAGTGAAAACATTTCTCATTTTAAGTATCCATTAAAAGGTGAAAGTTGTATCAACAAACCTCAATTCTCTAAATGAGAGCTAGGTTTAAAATATAGATATCTCTATATATATGGTCTTAAATATGAACACAGAATTTTTTATAGCCTTCTCCAGGTGCTACTTAATTTAATCTATTTAGGGTACTCATTTGGACTGATATAAATTGCCATCCTGATGTGACATCCCAGAGATTAAACAAATTTCACCCAGGATGCCAGCTATTTAAGAGAGAGTCAGATGCCGAAGTTAGTCAGAATAGATTTTCTTTTTATGAGTGGTATTATAGCTACCATAAAACTACATTCCACCAACAGTGTCTTCTGATAAACTTAAAACACAGTTGAGAGTGTTGAAGGTGCACTAACATTAATGACTAAAGCCTAAGTTGGACCTCAAGCAAACAAACAAGACTTTACAGAAGTAATCTCAATTATTTATTCAAAGCTCAATTTATTGTTTAGAGAGCAGGGAGGGAGAGGAGAGGGAGGAGAGGTAACTCAGTATTTTAATACTCTATTTAACTACTGCTAAACACATATAAAATGAACCAAGCAAAGTACCAAACATAGAATGTATGGAGTGCAAGGGTAGAGGAATATTCACATAGAATTTAAGTTCATCTGTGCTACCTATATAGCACAAATACAAAATGTATTATTATAATATCTCATGAACAATTTTAATTTTCAAAATCTCACCCAGTTGTATCACTTTTGGTCTTGAGTCTCCTGTTACCCTTTCCTCAGCTTTAAAATGAGATAAAGTGCTCTTCTTTCTAGGGAGCTTTAACTCTCTATAAAAATCAAGGATCATCAATAGTATATATATATATTTAAATTTAGGGTTAGTTTTTAATACCCTTGCCAAAATTTTGTTAATTCAGGAGTTAATGTGTGTTATTTTCTTCTTTACTTAATTCATTTAGGCAATTACAGACTTCCAGGATGTGCAACCAATCATTCTACGGATCATTGATTTCTTTTATTCTGACAAGTCATGTTTGAATCATTTTAGGGCAAGAGATTAGGCCAGATGCTTTTGATTGTGCAAGAGTGCTGTGAAGGAGATGGGTCAAAAGTTTTCAGCTCACTTGGATAGCTGTTTTTTAGAGACATGGGTCAGTGAAAAGATCCAAACCAAGGACAGTGCTCATGGAGAAGAGATCCAGCAGTAAGCAGCCAAGCTGGACTGCAGATCACAAGACTGTGACTGAGAATGTGTTGCTATTTCATTTCTTTCCAGTTCGATGGCCTTGATACTCTCCTTGTGTGAAATATTCACAGTATCACATAATGTTCCAGAGAGGGCTACCACAACATTCACCCAGATTGCCACTTCTGAGCAATGTGCACAATGCATAAAGTGTTAGCAAACAGATCTTTTCTTCTTCACACACCATTCATTTCTGGAGGGGGATTTTTAAACGGCATGAGCTATTTACCGACATTGATTTTTTCTTTTAGGCCTGTACATGCTAATTATCTTTGCTCACTTTAACATAACATTTAATGATACTTTAGCATTGTAATAATATCAGTGATCATCAGAAATATTCTTCTACTGGCAGAAATCTATGTACATATTTTGGAACCATTTATTTCTCATGGCTTATGTATCTGTTATCAGATTGAATTAATCAAACTTTCAATACAAAGGAAAACAGTCAATAAAACCTGGATTTTTCCTTTAAGAGGAGGAAGGGGAAGGAAGACAGCCTCCTAGGAAACCTCCAAAATTTTTGTATTATTTCTAGGAATATCCAAGTGGTGTAGAGCATCTCATGACTAATAAATAAGAGGAATGAACAATGATCGATTTAAGTGTTTTAAACAACTGTCAGAATAGAACTTAATTTCAGTCTTTAGGTTACATAACTAAATATCAATGTAATGTGCTCAATGGCTGTGCTTCATCTATGAAAGACTAAAGGTTGATCTACTCAGCACATTTTTTTCAAGAAAATCGTTTTCAATAAATAGTAGTTTAAAAGGGAAAATACTGTAGATTTACTGAGCGTTTTATGCTAATAAAAACCAGCAAAATACAATGTTTTCTTCAATAAGCTTAGAATTAGTAAAATTTTTATGGGTCATAATATTCAGTGCTATGTTCTGTGGATATTACAAAGAAGTATTTGCAGTTACTCCTTAGGTATATTAAATGATATTTCCTTGTCCATTAGAAGATAGCATTTAATTGAAAGTATTTTGAGGAAAGAAACAACTCTAATATTATTCTGTGTCACTCAACTTTTTCTAGTGACTAATAAGGACTCAGTAATTAGAAACAATTCACATGAATAAAACCCAAACTGAATGATCTTGTACCTCATTTCTTGCATGTAAGACATTAAGGATGAAATCCACGTATTTCCTTTCCCCTTCCTCTTCCCCTTTCCTCTTCCCTTCTCCATTTTGCTATCAATTACAGTTGTATTAACATTGGGTCATACAGACATCATTGTTGATTAAACTATTGTCTTTAAAATGGACATAGCCTTCTAATCTACCTACATGGACCTAAGTATACACTTTGAGAAATGCTATTTTTTTAAACTACCTTAATGTCGAAAAAGTTTTTTACTAGAGGCCAGAAAAATAATTATATTAAGACAGTAGATAAAATTGCAGACATGCAAGAAATTTCTTCTCTTTTCACAATTTTGTAACTGAAAGCAGAATTACTAACTCTTAATTAAGTTTTATTCTTACCAAAGAGATGGAAATTGGTATTACTTTCTCTGTTTAGCAGCCCATGCTCTTTAAACCATAGGTAAAACTCTGGAATGCATTTAAATATGCTCACAGATATGAAGCTATTGGCTCAGAGGTAGAAAGACCACATTCATTTTTTGGCTAAAATTATTCTTTCCATATTTCTCCCAGGATGAAGCACTTCTCTTCATTGAATACTAGACTTCTTGAACAAAATTAGTAGGTAGATTTTGAGTTTTTGAACCTATTCCATCTTCTGAAGCTGTTCTGAATGAACAATCATTACTTGAATTTGGTGAGGACAAGAAGCATGCAAAAGAGACCATGACTTTCCAATGCAGTTTTGAATATTTGCCAGGCCCTTTGTTCAAGAATTGTGACCATAAAAAAAATAAAGTTCTTAAGTTCTTTCTATATATTAGACACTAGAAGCCAAAATATTGGATATTGCTCCTTCCTATCACATTTTTACAATCTTGAATTCTACTTCTTTTAGAATAAAGTGTTAGGTTTGATGTAGCAGTATTTCATCTGAATTCTGCTGTAAGTTTTTTTGCCATTATTTAACAACTCCAAAGGGATTCAGAGTCCTTCCTGATACAATGCATCAGACAGAAATCTTAGAATCCAGGAAAAATCTCAGAAACATTTTAGGAAAATTTTTTATTCTATAAATTGTATGAAAATGGGGTCATTGTTATTTCTTCAATTGAATAGAACCATGAACTTTGTAAACAAGATTAATAGGGATAATATTTTAGTGTTACATGTAAAAGTAGTTACATTAAAAAGTAGATAACACAGTAGAATGGATTCATATAAATGTAAATATATATATGTTAGAAGTGGATGGCTGGAGATGAGAAGGAAAAAAAGAAAGGAAAGAAGGAAAGAGAGAGAAAGGAAGGGAAAAGAAGGAAAAGGAAGGGAAAGGAAGGGAAAGGAAGGGAAAGGAAGGGAAAGGAAGGAATTCCTTCTGATTCCTCCTGTCTGCCATTTCTATCCCATGGAATGACTCCATTTTGTAAGGAAAGTTTGTCTGTGACATACTGAGTATTTGTGAACTCAGGTTTTGGTTGTACATTTGAATAGTCAGGTACTTTTTGCAGATGTATCTCCATAGATTCGTGTCTCAGTCCTTTGACTGGGTATCATATCTGTTTCCAGCACTGCCCTTGATGTTGAATACAAATTGCTGCCAGTGATGTGAACTTAACTGATGGCTGCTCTGAAATCAGATTGGAGTAAACACAGGAAACACAATGAGTGCAAAGCTATTTTTATTGCAAGACATTAATTGTATAATTTCTTTCCTTAGTCTGGATTTCTTCTTGCTCTTGGTGGGTTTTTTTGTTTGCTTGGTTGATTGGTTATTTTTCCTTAGAAGGATATTGTCGTTTAATTCTGATTATAATGAGTCCTTTAACTGGGGCTCCATTAGCTGAAATTTATCCACATAAAGGGAATCATTCAGCTTAGTTATCTTTCAAGACTTAAGAAAGTACATGCAACTTAGCAATTACTCTCTCAAACATGCTTGCTATAAAGTGCTAAAGGGAAAACACAAATAAACAAAATAATTGGAAATTTAAGCTTCTTTATGTTCTTATTTGCTCTACAGATTAAAAAGAGTGAATGACATTGGCAAACTGTGCTGGTTTTGGCTGGGGTGGAGTAAATTTTCTAAGAGCAAAGGGTGGTGGGACAGTCAAACATCGAGATAATATGTAGCAAAGGAGAAACTACCGTGCTGAATCTTCAACAGCTGTATCTGGAAAAGAAATCATAATGTAGACAAATACACTCATACTTCATGTGTAAAAATCCTGTTGTCAAAACTATTTGCAATTGTACCAGAATATCTATAATTTGGTGTTTTTCTAGTTAGTGATATGCAGTAGTTCTGGGACTGTAAATTTGTATATATTTATATGAATAAATATTTCAAGGTTATGATTAATTCTGATCTGTGCATAATATTAATAAATTTGTCATGAAAGCTAAAAGGAATCAACTGCATAATTTCCAGGAAAATTTAGAAAGTACTGTATCTGTATTCATAAATCAAATTAGCTGTTTTTGTTGTTTTGGTTTTTTTTTCTATGGGAGACTTTTACAGCACTGGTAATTTTACATTAGATACCTTGTATGAAATTATATAGTTAGATAATGTTGGTGGCATGGTCCTGCATGAAATACCTACCTGTACTAAATCAGTAGTTTCTTGAAGGACTATAATATTTCCTCACTTACCAAAAGAAGAAGAAACTTTTTAGGAAAAACTCATGAAAAATTATACTGGAAGAAAAATAAGAACCATGTCTGCTTAAGCAATTTAACAATCACATACTGATTCAATACCATCCTGCCAAAATGCTACAGGATGTAATGTAATCAGAGGATATTACTTTATAAGCATCCCATGAAAAACCTGAAGGTCTGTGTACATTTAAGACCTGATTAAAAAGACAGTTTAGCAATGAAGCCAAACATGAATATTACTGTTGTTAATACTGGGTTTATTTTATTATAAGGAGCAGAGATGTTTGAAAAAAGGAGGTGGTGGAAATGGACTGTAAAGCCTCAGGAAATACAATTGCTTCTACCATATCAATGTAAATCTAAATATAAATATAAATATATGCTCACTCATATTCATACAGTTATATATGTATGTTCAAGCACAGTCTACTGATTTTGCATATGTATGAAGTAATATTCAACATTGGTTATAAAAAAAACATCAGATGATTTATGGTATTGCCTGAACTGGACCTAGGTTCAGTAAAATTGAAGCACAAAATAGAAAAATAAGACTTTCAATACTTTCATTTAAAGTTATCTCTCTGTAGAGTTAAAAAGAGCAACTAAGTGATTGGAGCAACCATGTGATCTTTACATTGAATCAGTTACACAGTGTTATAATTGCACATGTCATGACACTTTTGGTGTATTTTAACTCTCTTTGAAGAAAACTAAAAATGTGACAATAAACTGAAAAGGTTAATCGAACAGCTCCTCTTATTTTAATCTGTGTGGCTAGCCAAGATCATAGAAATACAGAATCATTGAACCATTAAAGTCAGAAAAGGCCTCTAAGATCATAAAGCCCAATGTTCATCTGAACATCACCACCTTAGCACTATGTTCCATGTCCAGTTGTTTCTTGAACATTTCCAGGGATGGAAACCTCACCACTTCCCTGAGAAACCCATTCCAATACTTAATTACCCTTTCAGTGAATATATTCCTGCTGATGCCCAGCCTGAACTTCCCTTGCTGTGTCTTGAGACCAGCTCCTCTCACCCTTTTGCTGAGTGCCTGGGAGAAGAGGCCCCTATCCCTCCCTCACTGCATCCTTCCTTCAGGGAGCTGTAGAGAGAATAAGGTCACCCCTGAGCTTCCTCTTTTCCAGGCTAAACACCCCCAGCTCCCTCAGCTGCTCCTCATAGGACTCACTCTCTAGACTCTTCACTAAACCCAGTGCCCATCTTCTCTGGATGCTCCTTCCCCTCAATGACTTTCTCCAGCTGAGGAGCCCAGAACTGGACATGGGACCTGAGGTGTGGCCTCACCAGTGCTGAGTGCAGGGCGATCATCACTGCCCTGCTCCTGCTGGCCACAGTATTGCTGATCCAGGCCATGATGCCATTGGCCTTCTTGGCCACCTGGGCATACTGCTGGTCATGTTCAACCAGATGAGTAATTTAATCTTTATGAGATTCCTAAGGAAAAATGTGTAGCTTGGAAACATTAACTGTGATATTTAAGTTCTACTAAGAGATCTACTTTGCTTATCTTAGGTTTCCAGCTTGCAACTTAATTTCAGCTGTGTAATGAATATAAATTCTTAAATTAGGCACTTTGTTGTTGCATACAGGTGGGCAGACAGGGAAGGATGAGTTAAAAGCCTTGACAGGAAGATTTATCTACTTGTGGTAGGTATTGAATTCAGTATTTATATCTACATGACTGTCAAATCGCAGAATAATGAAACCTCAAATGTGAAGCTGAATCACAGTGTTTCCAATAAAACTTATTAAAAGCATATCCTTTTAAGGCTCAAGACCTGTTGAGAAGTAGGAGCTGCCATGACAGCACAGAGCAAGGAGCAGTATGGACCATGGCCATGGCCAGAAACAGCTGGAAGGGAGTCATGGTGAGCTCTGCACATTCTTTTGTGTCACCACTTCCATTGGTAAAAGCAACAGAACCAATGGTGCCTGGTGAGAATCAGCATGTGCACAAAATCTGGCTTCTCCAAAAGCTTCACACAGATTCAGTGAGGAAATAGAGTTTATCCCTCACAATATTTGTCTATTATCTTGTGGAAAGCTTATCCTATATCTCCCAGTTTTTGCTTGTGTTCTTAGTTTGGTTTCCTTTGGTATATCTGCAAATCTCAATACAGATTGAAAACATTTACCTTCTAATAGTCTGCATTCTACACTTCACTCAGTTTTACTGGGAACCTCTATCTTAATTTGGAGGCTCTACAAAATTGTTTTTTATTGTGTATTTTTGTTTGTTTTTTTATAGAATTCAAACACCATGACACATCATAGAGAAAAGCAATGTTTCTTACTGTTTGGTGGCATCCAAAAGCTGTGAATATCTGACAGCTTTGTTCAAAAAGAAGAAATACTCAGCATTTGGCAGATCTATAGTTATCTAAACTCTTGGTTATATATGAGTTTAAAGATCAACATGAACATACAAAGGAATAGGTAGGATGTATTCTCATGACTTAACCTGAGCCAGCAACCAAGCCCCATGCAGCCACTTGCTCACTCCTACACTGGTGGGAGTGGATTGGAGAGAGAACCTGAAGGGTAAAAGACAGAAAACTCATTGGTTGAGATAAAGAAAGGAAAAGCAAAAGCAGCACACAAGCAAAACAAAGCAAATAATTAATTCACCATTTCCCATGGGCAGGAAGATGTTCAGCCATCTCCAGGAAAGCAGAGACCCATCACAGGTAAAGGCAACCTGGCAAGACAAACATCATAACTCCAAACAAGTCCCTCTGCTTGCTCCTTTCTTCACTTTACATATTGAACATGATGTCACATGGTCTGGAACGTTCCTTTGGGGTCACCTGTCCCAGCTGTGCCTTCTCCCAGCATCCCATGTACCCCCAGCCTGCCCTTTGCCATTGTGGCAGTATGAAAAGCAGAAAAGGCTCTGTGCAATCCCTGCTCAGCAATAATAAAAACATCTCTATATTATCAGCCTTGTGTTCAGATAAATCCAAAACACAGCCCCACACCAGTCACTGTGGAGAAAATTAACTCTCCCCCAGCCAAAGCCAGCACATATTTTCTGACTTTGCCTGCCTGCAGTTATTGACAGGGGCACGCAGCAAGCACTGGAAATTTGTCTGACCATAGGCTATGAAAAAATATACAGCAAGCTACACATTCTGCCACATACTGCTGACTTGAGAAAATTGTAATACCAGTATGGGAATATGGGGTCTGAGGTTTCAAAAAATGAATCTAAAATGACCTGCAGGGTTGACCAACCTTTCTCTTCAGGAAAATAAGAAAGTGTAAAGGCCAGAAAAACAGATAGCAAACAATAGAAGCAGAATTATGGCAGAGCAAAGAAGCCAGAGAGAAAGCAATTTCATACAGCTGGACACAACAGAGAGAGTACTGGTTTATGAAAGAGTCCAATATCTGCAGAATTAATGCACTATGTACAGAGATGTGAGCCATGAGAGTGCTATGTTTGGGGGACGAGCAATACAATTGAAAGTTTTCTTTGGAAGAGAAAGAAAGCAGCCATGGAGCTGACAGAATATTTCCTTCTGATGTATTATGCTCTTTCATAAAAAGCTGCTTCATCGAACAGAGGGAGTGTGGTGCTATTCCACCATGATCCATGTAAAATATTAACACAAAAACATCACATCAAATTTATTGTGCTGTATTAGTTTTACTGTATGTAAAACAAATATTTTTTCTCTTTTATGATTAAGAATAAAGAGGTTCTCCAAGAGTTAGAAAGCTATGATAGCACTTAAAAAAGAAAAATATATTTTTTTAATGAAGGAAGTACAGTTCAGCATGAGTTTAAAATCCTACTTATAATGGCCAAATCCCTCTGAAAATACTTGTATGACATATGAATTAGTACATTTATTATTAAATATATATTTTAAAAAAAAAACAAAACACAAGTCTTCAGGGATTCAATCTACAATAATGTGTAAACTGTGCATAAGAAAAAAGTGTTTAAAAGTGTGACTTTTTTTCCCCAAAAATTAGCTGGAATTCTATTGAATTTGTGGAGCTGCTTTTTCATTTGATCTGCTGAGTATGCTTAATTTTCTAGTATGACCAGTTTTATCACACTATAAATAACCTACCATTTTTATAATGATAAAATCAGATTAAATATCCTCCACTGTGCTTCTCCTCAGTCACGTAAAAGATGCTTATAGTCTAAAGTATCATTTGTTGGTTTACTCAACTTTAAATATTCTTATCCCATGTCCTCAAACACTTAAGCCATTACTTTTGTTCTCTTTGAGTTTATGTTCATTCAGCTATCCGATTTGTTCCTTCACAAAATACACAGAAAACTGATGGTTTTATTTAGAGATGTTGTTATGAACTGTCATCTGCTTACTAATCATGAGACTAACTTACCCTCTATTTCATCCTTTTCTGAGCCTATTGATTATTCTATCGATCTATTCATTATGTGCTTGCTCTTTTGGACTTTTATTCCTTTTTTCCATAGGTTTGCTTTAGACACAAGCAATAAAAGCTGGCAATGTTCTTTTTGTAAAGTCAACCCTTTAGATTTTATTCTGTGATTAGTAGTTGATCACCAATAAAGATTGTTTTATCTTTGCCTAAACGACAAAAGAAATTAAATTTGAAGGAGAAAACCTGTGACATTGTCACTGAAGGAGAAAGAAGGAAATGGAATGATGCAAGAACAGTATGGAAAACATTTAAAACAACTGCACTTAAAGTGGGATCTCATAAAATATAATTTAAAATTATGAAGAATTAAAATTACTCAAATCTGAAATATCAGCTACAAGTCACATGAAAATACAATCTTCTAACTGTAGTCAAAAAAATGAGTAATGCAGTATGTATCAGGCACTGGAGATGATATATGTTATAATAAATAAATATATAGTAAATAAAATACATGGAAAAAGAACAGAGAGAAAATATATAATCACTGATGCTACAGAAACAGAATAGGAAGGCCTTCACATGCTGAAAATGCCAGAGAATTCATGAGTGTGAAGGAAGATCTTGGACTTAGCGAAATAATCTCTGAAACCTTTTTTCCTTCTTTTTTTTTTTTTCTCAGAAAAGATCTCATTAATAATAAAGTTTGAAAACATTAATGTTTAAATCAGAACTTGATAGGAAAGCTACTTCCTTTAAAAAGATATCTTTTTTAGTTTAAGAATGCTTGAAATGCTCTTAATGATTTCTACTCCTGCTCAATGCATGTGGTAAACTTTATGAAGCCTTTTATCTCCTATCCTCATTCAAACCTTCCAAATCATAATGAGGTCTTCTGGCTTTTGTTGAACAGCTCTCTATAATTTTGAGTGTTACCTCAGTTACTTTCAGACAGGAAAACATTAAACAACCTGACTCTCAGATAACATAATTAAGCCTAAAGTATATGATTTAAATCCCCTAGCCAGAACAACAAAGATGCTATAAGAAGAGGCAAAAAAAGTTTTATAATTACTGCATTTGAAAAAATTTTGCATCTTGAATTATACACTTCATATTTAAATACAAGATCAAGCATACTAATATATTGCATATGGCTATGATAGTTTCAGAAAATTCAGTCTCAAAATTTGAACTAAAACTTTGGTTTCATCTCAAGGATCTGATTCTTTCCAGAAGGATGAATTATTTTTCACAGACCATATATTTAAAACTCAAAAATCCTAGTCATTAAGAAATAAAAATTGATTTTGGAATTTCCAAATCATCTTGATTTTTTTCATGAAAGAGAAAAAAATTCCACAGGCTCAGAAATCCACTGGGAGAGTAAAATTCAACAGAGTCTGCTTTCAGTAATCAGCAATAATTTCCCATTGATCAATTTTATATTTAAAAAACTTAATAAAAGAAAGACAGTTTTGGTAGCTTTTCTGTGTTTACTATGTGAGCTAGTCATAACAACATGGAAGAGTTAATTATTTTTCCCTCAGAGGAAAAAAAGGTTTTACAGGTGTGTGTATATATATATATACACACACACATATACACATATATATATGTGTATATATATTTATATACATTATTATATATACACATATATATATGTGTATATATATTTATATACATTATTATATTTATTATAATTATATTTTATATTATATTAATTTATTTTTATTATATAAAATTTATATTATATTATATTATATTATATTATATTATATTATATTATATTATATTATATTATATTATATTATATTATATTATATATATATATATTTATAAAAGTAAATGCATACACACAGGTAATGGTTTGGAGAAAACTTGGTGTGATCTCCTAATAAAAAAAACATACTTCTAGAGGATTGTTTCTTTGTTTGACAGAGAATTTATATACCATAAACATTATACTGGTGGATTTTGTTACTTTAAGAATCTTAAAATAAGATTGGGGCAAAAGGGTATTTACTTTTAAAGCAGATAGTCAAATTAATGTTTTAATGCTTTATAATTCCCTAATTGTCTAATTGTCTAGAATTGTCTAATTAGTATAGAAAAGTCTCATTAAAAAAGGCAAAAACTACTGTCAGAACTTCCGCAGTGTCTTCCTCTTTTCTTGAGCAGTACCTTTATTCTCCCATAGTCTCTCCTGGTCCTAAAGTCAGCACTTCTGGTCTTCCTCAGAAAGTGAGTTAGATGCAGGAATTTTTGATTCAGCAACACTACCATTTCCTTTCTGGGAGGAATTTAATGCCTGCAGTAGTAGAGTCTTCTTCCCTGTCTTATAGTCAGCTTGCTTTTCTTTTTAAATGATTCATGCAACAATGATCTCCCTTCCCAGGGGATCCATCTAAAGGTGCAAAGCAGTCTCCTTCTGAATCAGCCTGGGGCTGTTGATGCACTGTTATTAACCAGTGATAGAATATGATACAGACATATCCAACCACATCTGCAGATTCATACCACATACAGTACATGAGAACTGCTACAGGCTGGAACCAGCTCAGGCAAATCCTGAGACCTTGTGGTGTCAGCCAGTGTAATGGCTCTGGCCTCCTACCAGTAATGATAAAGTGTTATTTACCAGGCTGGAGTGTAATCATCTTTACCTTCTGTAAAATGCAAGCAAAACTTAATGGTTTAGAAAAGGTCACTGATAGGGAAAGCATGAAGAATCCCACTAAAGGAAAGGATTCATAGACTGAGCCCACACTGCCCTGTTTTTGCACCTCTGTATCTCAGCACTTTTTTTTTTTTTTTTTTTTTTTTTTTTTTTTTTTTTTGAGCTCCACATCAAAATGCCTTGTGTTCTCATGCTGTTATTAATTTTTATAAGCCTCATCCTTCTTGCTTGGTTTACACAGTGCACTCCTGATCTTCATTTATTTTGACTTTTAGTCTTTTTCCTAATGATATTTATGTGGGGTTTTGGGGAACTAATTTTCACTTTCCCCTACTTCCCTCATCAACTCAGTCTCATGCATTGCAGGCTCAAATTTCCACTGAAGTATTCCATCCAGCCGCTCTCCACTTGCCCTCCTGAACAGGAAGCTGTCAGAAAATCAGATGAAAAACCACGTGGCTGGAGATTAAACAGAGACAACACCAAGCAAGTGGTGTTGTGGGCAAACGAGAAAAATAATTGAATTTATTGTCAATTACCATAAATAATTAGTGATTCCAGTATTGGGAAACAAAGAAGACAAGCAATAAAACACCTTTTTTGCCGCTTTTCCAGGCTTAGCTTCACTCCCAGGTTCTGCTTCACTGCAAACAGATCTCTCAGTCTCTGCAGCACAGTGGGTTGGGGTTAGGGCATTTTTTTTTTGTCTTCTTCCTTTTCATATTTTTCCTGTGCTCCAGGATTGGTTCTCCACAAGGAGACAAAGCAAGGTTTTATCCATGGGTCACAGTTCCTTCAGAGTGCTTGTTCTGCCTTGGAATACCTCTTACTTGATGAATTGACCACATCTAAATAACATTGCTGTTTCATCTTCATTGTTTGTGTCAAACAAGTTTTCTTAAATTTAGAAGTAAATGCTGAAGGTAAAAAATAAAATAAAAGAGACAGAAGTTGTAAGGGAAAAAAAAAAAACTGCAGGAAGGAAGCATTTCAGAAAAATAACCCAAATAATGGAAATATTTGGAAAGTGTTTATTGATGAACAAGGTTTTTTCCTTAGGTTTTATGGTTTTAACTGCTTAAATCAGAAGTATATTCCGGAGAGCTTTCTTCACTCAGTTGTGTTTAAAAGCATTACAATTAACTGTCTTTGATGGGAGAAATAGGAATGTAAGCTAATCCTGCATTCTCAAAACTACTTCCTGTATATTCAGAAAATAATTGGAGTTTACTTGCTAGAATAGGAGCAAAACCAGATATTTTTATTGTTTTCTTTCACATTTCAAGGGACAACACAAAAATTGCAAATTAAATATTTTCTCCCTGTCTCTTCATGAAGAAATGCTGAAAAGCATCTGGCTGAAGTTCTTCAAGGTTCTAGCAATATACATGTATTTAACCTTTATTGGTTTTCTGAAGTTGTTACATATGCATTAAAAGAAACTAATCAAAACAAACTTTCCTCACCTGCCCTCTGGAGATTTCCCTTGTGTATTATTAAAAGATGCATGCAGTGATGTATTTGAGGAAAAAAATTCAGTTTACTGCTTTCATTTTTTATTATAATTTTTTTTTTACTTTGCAAGGCTTTCGAAATGTACACCAAAATATGTTTGTCTTACTATTCATAAAGTGATTTGCAGCTGTAGTTGTGATTTTAGTGGCAGAAATCAATATCACTCTTGCTGGCTGATATTAGAAATATTACATGAAATGATTAATATCTAAGATTTTCCTAGAAGTTCTTTTTTTTCCTCTCCCAATTAAAACATAAATCATTCATCTATACATTTTCACATACATTTCCATAGCTGGCTTTGTGCTAAATGTTTTCCTAGCATCTTCTGTCATTCTTTATTACTTTGGATTTACATAATAGTCCTATATTTCAAAGATATTTGAAGGAAAATTCATCCGTGTCAAGAAAAGAACTTTCCATCAGGAATAACAGGGTAGTTGAAATGAAAAAAAGTCAATCCAATGCATTCAATTGAATTACTAATTGCATTCAGACCTGACTTGATTTTCCATAACAGCAGGAACTTGTGTTCAGCTGTTTCTGACCTGAATTTTGAGCTACTCTGAATAAATAAATAAATAAAATAAATGGTCACATCACAGTACTTGTTAACCTTTCACTAATTGCCTTTAGACTGATTTGGGTACTTTATTTTCAGAGAAAGAATGTAAATTTTAACAACAGTACAATGCTAATATATACAAACATACTTTACCTAATGATATGTTTAAATAAAATTTTTAATATTTACTGAGATTTAAGCTGACACAGAATTTTTGAAGGTATTTATTAAAACTATTTATGCAAGAAAAACATGAATAAAAAGCACTTATTAAGTGTCACCAAAGGAAGAAAAATAAATTAGTTTTATGAAGGCATCTGTTTGTGTTCTTTAAATTCTTATTTTCTGTATTTATTTCTTCCATGCTGAATATATATGCTAAGCATTATTATATTATATTGTATTACATATAAAATTGCATTTTATGTTTTTTCTGATCAGCTGAAGGTTTTCTTTTAGAATAAAACACCAAAAAGAACATATAATTTGCTCTTAACTCCTTTATACTTTAATGTGAAGATTTGATTCTGGATCATTGCTCTATGAAACCTATTGAAATGTAAATTTCTGTTTCAAGGAACCAAGAGCAATAATGTAAATGTCATTGAACATTTCCAAATGTGGTTTAAATTGGTATTAAACTGAAGAATAATAAGACAAAAAGTTGTGTAGGTAGGGCTAATACCTATATGAAGTTTCTAAGTTTGTGATTTTTATATTAAAAGTTCTTTGTTTTGAGGCCACTCCACCGTTCCCATCTTATGCTAGAGACTCCCAGGCTGGTCCAGTTCCGTTATGGCCACTCACAGTGGTCATTATTATCTGCATTCATAACTTGATAGTTCCCTATAATGCTTCAAACTCATTGCATAAATAGTAAAAAAAATTTTAAAAGTTGTGCCTTTTTTCAAGTACATTGATACATGTACTGTAGCAGTATTTAGTGTGTATTTGACTATTGCAACAGTAAATAACAGTACTATTGCAAGATGCATTCAATAAAATTCCATATTGTGATTTCAGGCATATTACCATTAGCAATACTGCATTAAAACAAAGGACAAAGTGATTAAAGTAATAATGTATTTATTGTTCCAGTAATCTTTAAATTATATTCAATGTGAGAAAAAAGATGCAAATTAGATCTATGAGATGTTATTCTTGCCCCAGCAAGCATGTGCATGTGCACAGATGAGCAGATGCACAGATGTACAGTTCCCATTAGATAGTTTTTGAGCAATATACCAAACACATTTTTTGCACTGTCACCAGTGAACTTTTGTTCATTCATTATCTTATTCTATTGTCTTCTTTTCTTCAACTTCTTGATATCTTGATACTGATTATTCTTTTTATTATTGTTCTGTATGTCATATTGGATCTAATATTTTCTTTTCCCCTTTGATTCTCCTTTAAACATTCGTCTAAGGGACTGGACTATGGCAAAAACTGTAATTCTCCAAAGTTTAATACCACAGGCAATCAGTGTAACAGAATTTGCTAAATTAAATGTATCAGGAACATCTGGCAAATCTCAAAGTAACACTGTTTCATATTTATTAAATAACATTATATATTTGTTCATTACACCATCTCAGATTTTCTCCTTACTTCATCATGAAAATTTAAAAAAAAAAAATACAAGATATAAAATAAATGCAGAAGAAAAAAGTCTCTTAAAACTATTTTTAAAGAAAATTAATCATCTTTCTAATTCTATTCAATATTTACTATATTCTACATGTAATTATATCAGCCATTGCTATCACCATAACATATTTATTGCTTTTAAGCCTAAAGATATGAATGGCAGTAATTAATAACTATTCCTTAGTAATTATGATCTTCAGGAACTACTCTTACAACATGTACTGTATATTAAATTCTCTTGCTTATTTTTATTCATGTAAAATTGTAACAAGGCTATGGAAATTTTCCCAGTCAAAGGCCTAGAGAAAGGAAAAATGCATACATAAATAAATGACTTAATAACCCTGAGGCTGGGGTGTAGATTCATATTGGAGATATCCAGCCTCGGAATTGAGCAAATGAAGTTGCCTATGGTTTCTACCTGCAGGAGAACAGTCTGCCTCCACCTGCCCACACAAAAGCAGGTCCCCCTGGAGAACTCTGAGGCTTCAGATAAAGTACACAAGAGTGGCACAGAGATATGGGACATGCAATAGGGTGACACTCCTTAAAGCAGCAGCCTGGGGGGCTAAGGCTTTTCAATGACATTAGATGTCTTGGTGTGGGTTTGCAGATAACATATATTAATGAAACCTTGATAGCCAGTCTGGCCTTTCAAAAGTAAACATGTGGCCAGCTTAAGAGGCTTCTTTAGGATTCTCCTATTTACTACTAACTAAAAAAATATGAAGGAGTTTAATATCACAAGAGTAGATATCTCCTGAAATTAAAAAAAGGAAAAAAAAAGCAAAAACCCAAAAACAAACAAACAAAAAAGAAAAACACAACAAAACCTCAAACCCCTCAAATATGAGAAATGGCTCTAGGTGTCTTCAATATGATTAATTGTAAGAATTAAGCACTCGAGTGAAATAATTTGTCTTCTAGAAAAGTCTGGTTTCTTTGATTTCTATTCATTGAATCAGAGAATTATGGAACAGCTCAGGTTGGAAGGGACCTCAAAAGATCCTTTGAGGTCTCTTCCTCAAAGGAAGGGAAAGAAACCAACATGAGATCACCTGGCTCCCTGTCCAGCTGCATTTTGAAAACCTAGAGTGATGGGGATTCTGCCACATCCTTTGGAAGGCTGTCCAAGTGAATGACTGTCCTCCTACTATAAGTAGTTTCTTTTTTTTATCAAGCAGAAACCTCTTCAAGTGCAACTTATACCCAGCACCCATTGTCCTCCCCATGTGTCTTCTCATGAAGAGAGATCCTCCACCCTCTTTGTAGGAAAGCTTCAAGCACTGACTCCCCTTGAAGTTTCCCTTCTACAAGGGGAAATGATGCAGTTCCTTCAGTCTTTCCACATCATTGTTCTCCAGCCTTTTGCTAATCTTCTTGGCCCTCCTTTGGACCCTTTCAAGTCTGTCTCCATATTTCTTGAATTGTGGGTCCAGGACTGCAGACAGTAATTTAGGTGTGGCCTGACAAGCACTGAGTCTCCCTCTCTCTGACAGTAATATCCTTGCAGACATAGCCCATGATCTGATTTGCCTTTGTTGCTGCAGCATCACACTTGCTGACTCGTGTTCACCTGGTTCACCAAGACCCCCAGGTCCCTCTCAGCAAGAGCCAGACACACAGATCCAGCCTGTATTGGGCTCTTCAGTTATGACAACCCAGGTACAGAACCTTGTATTTTGTAAATCTGTCACCATTATCACTGACCAGCCATCCAATCTGTATCTTGCCAATTTGTTCAGGACAAGGCTGTGGGAAGCAGTGTAAAAACTTTGCTGAAGTCCAAGTAAACAACATCCATTCCCTCTTACAAATCAGGTTAATAAGACACAATTTGCCTTTAGTAAAACAGTACTACCTTTTCTGTATCACCTGAATAATTTGATTTGGAATAGTTTTCACGAAGACTCCTTACAATGCTTTTCCAAGGAAAAAGCTCAGAAAATTGAATAATTAAGGGATGAAATTTGCTTTGCACTCAGCTTCCTTAATTAAGTAGTCCAGAATTCTGTTTGGATAAATTGTGCTTTATGCTGTTTCTCTCTGAAATGGCCCACTAAAATCTTTAATATGGACCACAAACTGCAGCAGTGTGAGGCATTCTGCAACACATAAGCTACCTAAATGTGTGAGACAGTCATAATCTTTCAAAACCTCATCTACCATAGTATAATTACATGATTACACCTCTGAACTTCTCATTTCATCTTACTTTAACCTGTTAATCAAAAATGTTTTACAATAGAGATGAGTGATAATACCCCTGCATTTTGGAAGGTTACTTGAATTTTAATAATATTCTGTTTTTCAAGGTTCATAATATATTTTCCATTTACTATAATTTGACCTTGGCAATGGAAGTTTCTTTCTGTCAGATGAAAGTGTAAGGAATGTGCCTTATTTTTCTACAGAATAATTCATAAGTAAAAACACTTTTTCCCTTTTTAAAAAAAATTACAAATAAAAGATAGAAGTTAAATTTATTTTAAATATGTATTTTTTAAAATAAAAACTTTATACCTGGCCAAAAAAAAAATAGTTTTTCCGACAAAATTGCATTTACAATACCATTATAAGTACCCCTTGTAAAGTATAATTATGTAACCACTGTAAGTAATATTAGCTGAGTGACTAATTCTATGTCTTAAACACAAAAATGGATTAAATTAACCAAATTTGGATATTAAATTTAGGGGAAAGAAAATATCACTATATATTTTATGTTTCAGTTGAGATCAGGACAGGTTAGCATTCAACTTCAAAGAAATATAATGAGTAAGTAAGTAAGAAAGATATGGAAATAACAGTTTTGTTGAAAATATACCTCCAAAAGTGGAGAAAAATTGGTACTCAATATAGTAAGTCAAAACTATGTTTTCCATCATCTTCAGTGTAGTAAAGCCAGTCAAAGGGAAGGAAATGCACAAAATACTTTCCTTCATGAAAGAAATGAGAAAATTTTTATTTTATATGTCTTTTTTTAAGGTAATAATATTTTTCTGACTCCAGAGAATTAAATCAAACAGAACCCGTTAGGTCAAAATGACCACAAAATTAAATAGACATAAGAAAGTATATCTTATTAAAAGTCTTTGATAGATCCATGCAAAAACTGTTAATTTAAGTAAACCTCTCTGTTTAATCTAGAAAACAGGATTTTATTTTTTTTTTCTTCAAGGCTAGAATTAGTATCAAAGGAAACTGAGAACCTCAGCATTTCTGAATTAGGAAAGATGAAGTACAGAAACTAATATGTATATAGATGTGAATTAATTTGTAAGTCTCTATGTGACAGAGAGAAAAAAGAGAGTCAATGAGACACCGTCACAGAAAAACAGTGTGGGTTATTTTTTCTTTTCCAAATAGAAATGCGATTAACTCAGATGAGGAAAAAATTGTAAAAGGCAAGTATCCAGAGGCTATGTGCATAAGTGGGTTTATTTTTTTTTTACCATTTCACTCAGTATTTTTTTTCTTTTCAGTTGTTGATATTTAAGTTGAAGTGAAAAACTGCTATTTTACTCTTTGAAGGTTTTTTGTCAGTCACTGAAACCATATCCTTTAGTGAAAAGGCTTACATATGTTGAAGCCAATTGGGCTAGTTATGGTAAAATAGAGAGTAGGAAAGGAATGAAGAAGGATTTTATTCTATTTCAGGATGACTGAATCATAGATTTCATAGTGGGAGAGGCAAAGTATTGTCTGATGAAGAAAGAGTATTTGAGATGCACTTATATTGAACTTAAAGTCTGAAAAGATGACAACCACCATTGGCAAAGGAGCTTCAGAGTGAGCTATATCTAAAATAATGAAATGCAAGAGAAAAGATTTCTTAGGAAAGATGTAAATTTATTTTGATTAATAAGATGTTAGTTATTGCTAATGGACCACCTTCGTTATCTTTTCTGGAAGAGTTTTCTTTGTTTGTTTGTTTTTTTACTATTGATATACACATACAGAAAGTTCATGAACTAAAACTTAAGAAAGAATCGTAACATTTTTTTAAAGTGTTGATCTTCTATTGTTGCCTTTCTGTTCCCTCTGGCTTTTATCCCGATAATGCATTGTACCAGTGCATCACTAGGACAAAAGTGACCAGAGCTCTTACAGATTATGCATTGTTGACAGACACTTTTATAGCACTTTTGTTATAAAAATGCACTATTATGTTATTTCAGTATATCAGATGGGAAAAAAAATGAGCCATAATTGAAAAAAAAAAAAAAAAGAAATATGTATCTGAAAGATCAGCAGATGAAAATTTTATTATCTCTTTTGTAAAAAATAGAAGTATTGATTTTACAGGTGAGCTTCAACTTTTAAATAGTCTACATTTTCTGAGAGTTAAATTTATAATGATTGACAGAAAAAGTCCTTAACTACCACTATTTTTTCCTGTGAATCTATTTCTACACAAGGTATCAAAATATTGCCATATTTTTGTTTAAGCCAGGTTTTGTCTTCTGTATCATGTGGCTTACCTTAGAGTTACAAGTTTTCCGCTTCTTGACTTTTAAAGAACATGAGTTGCCCTTCGAAGCAGGTGTTTAGAGAAATTTGGCCCAGAAGCCACTTTGGTAATATTGTTTGGAATTAACTGACAGAACTGGCAGGTAGGACCATCTGTCTCCTGTGCCTCTTTATATTTTAAGATGTGTTAACTAACAGTCTTGGAGTACTGCATAAGGTTTGCATGGCCATGGTCTACAGAAGGTGCTAGAAGTTTCCTCCATGTCCAGCAGAGCCAATACCAGCCTCTCCAAGGTGGATGTGTCGCTGGCCAAAGCTGAAGCCAATCAGAAATTATGGCAACCCCTCTATATTAACATATTTAAGATGAAGAAAAATAAATTATTGCGCATAAGTAATTGCTGTCAGAGAAAAGTGGAGTGAGAACGTGAAAGGAACAAATCAGCAGACACCAGGCTGAGTGAAGAAGTGGGAAAGAGGTGCTCCAGGTGCTGGAGCTGTGGTGCAGACCATGGCAGGGTAGCTGTGACCATGGGGATGCACAGAATCCACCTGCAGCCCAGGGAGGAGAGCCATGCCAGAACAGCTGGATGCCTGAGGAGGCTGTGAACCATGGCAGGCACAGGCTGGAGCAGACTTCTGGCAGGGATCTGCAGACCTGTGGCAAGAATAGCCCACCCTGAAGCAGTTCTATTGTCAGAATTTGTGACCCTCTAGGGAATCCATGCTGTAGCAGGGGAAGGACTCTTCTCCCTGAGCAGCACAGAAACAATGTGTGGTGAACCAGCTCTAACCTCAGTTGCCTGTCTCCCTGCACCTCTGGAGAAAGATAGAGCTAGGAAATAGGTGTGGTGGTGTATCCTCCTCTCACTACCCCTTTTCAGGCCTGGCACACTATGATCTGAGAATTACTCATTAGGCCTTGACACTTGATTAACAGCACCAGGGCTGAGCTCCTCTTGAGCTTATTGGAAATGACCTCCTTCCATATTTTTATGAACGGCCTTGGAAACTTTTTTTTTCTCCTGAATGGAATAATATTCTTGTTCTTGCACTTTTAAGGAAAGTTGTTGTTCCAAAATCCAGCCAGGAAGAAACATGGTTATGACCAAAGCCCACCCTCTTGAAGCCCATAAACAGCAGACCAAAATGAGAGCTTTTGTTCTCTTCTGGACCACAGCAGTCAGTGTTGTCACTTTTATAATAAATCTGTTTTTACTGATATCTTTCCTGGTGATTCTGTAAGTGATCTCAAAATATTTATTTGTAACAGGAAAGAGGGATTGGATGAAGCTCTTTTAATATGTTTTTACTTCTCAATATCCTGCTCTGATTTTATGAGTAATAAATTCTATTAATATCCCAAATTCAAGCCTGATTTGTCCATGATGGTGTTTGGTGAGTGTTATGTCTTCTGGACATTATTTCAACCCATGAACCCTTCCTTGTATTTTCTCTTCCCTGTCCTCTTGTGAAGTGGGAGAGTGACTTTGGTGGGTGCCTGGCATCCAGCCAGGGTCAACCCACTATAAGTGTGAGTGTTGTGAAGCTGCATATTATATAATTCTAAGACTAAGTTCATCCATATTAGTAATGTTTAAAAATCCCTGAGATTGAGAGGAGCATTGCATCTTATCCATAAGGCAGTCAGCCTCATTTAATCAGAAGAAAAAGTCAGCTAGCTAAGAGAATTTTCAGTGTAATCACTCACACATAGGAAATTGAAGGTTATTCTTACAATGATTTTTCTTTTTGTCATGCAGAAATTAATCTTAATTAGAGAGAGTCAAGGACATCATTGCTATTCCCATACCAAATATTATGTCAGTGGATATCTTAAAACTGTACAATTGCTGTGTAAAACAAGAGATTGCAGATGAACACTGGTCACCATTTTAAAGACACAGAATAATATTACAGTTAAATAGCTACATCTAACAAGTTTTTTACTGAAGATGATTTTAATGAAGATTCTGGTGTAACTGATTGTCACAATCCATCCTATCTCTTATTAGACTCTATTCTGTACTGTTTTCTATTCTGTTTGTGTTGGGCACACAGTAAGTAATTTGCTATTAATCTTCTGGATTAATAGGGAAGGAGATGGAGGCCAGCAACAAGAAAGATATAATCTCTAAGCTGGAGACCACGTGAAAAACCCAAGCTCTGGGCAAGGAAACTGTATGGTCTGAAAGTCAATGTTTGAAGGATCAGTAAATGTGGCTGGGCATGGGACTTGGAAGTGGTATGTGTACATTCCAATATGCAAATTTTACTAGTGGATGGCCCTATGGTGGAATAGGGTTGGCTCAATTTCTGTTGCTCATGATTATTTGCATGGTGTTTATGTCTGTGGGTATGTCTGTAAAGTCTTGTCTGCCTGTTTTTGTGTCCTTCTGAGTCCATATAATGTGTATCTGTTGGGCAAACTTTTTGTGAATGCACACACAGCCTCACAGCTGGCAGGACACATCTCTGAGACCTCACATCTCTGAGACCTCTTCCAGCCAGGAAGGGTGATATCTCCTGAGTCTTAAAGTCAAGCCTATGTTCTCTTTTCTTTTTCTTTTACAAATAGCTACTTTTTTAAAACCCTTCCAAAACCCACAAACAAACAGAAATATGTATATCTACCCTAGTAGAAGAAAGAGTTTACATAATAGATGTAGATATAAAGTACATACTTGCTGCAGAATAAAATCAGGGAATACATTCCAATATTAAATACTTATTTTCATATTGTTTAACTCGTTTTCATACTGTTAAATCTTAAAAAATTTCTTGACTCTGGTTTTTATTATTCCATTTATCCATCTTCAAGCCAATTTGACACAAAGAATAATGGCTTTAAGTATCATGGATTCCAAATATTTGACATTTGATTTTAGGTCTGGGGATTAAGAGATCATCTTTAGTAGTACAGTCATAGCCCTACAGGCCTAATATTAGGTGGCTAAAACTAATTGGGATGAAGTAGAAGACATATATATCTGCTATTTGATAATAACTTTTTAACCTTCTTTGAGGTCTTTGGTCTTCTTCATATTGTGGCCCTAAGGGGAAAAAGAAAACAAACAGGAGCAGCTAAGCAAATAAAATCTAAACATTATCCTGAAAGATAATGAGGAACTTATTAATGTCATAGGCTTTCTGCTTTTATAATGAATTAAAATTTGTTTTGTCGGTTTCTAAATTAGAAAAAAAACCCTACAAAAAACGTTAATATATTTTATTCCTGAATGTGTGTGTATGGGTGAACTGGATGGGGATGGAGGAAAGAAAATATATGCAAAGATAGTATTTCAGAAGAAAAGACAAAAATTTCAAAATTGAAAATGGAGAAAGAAGGATTCATCTTTCGTAGATATACACAAAGAATGAATACCATTTAGAAAGAAAAATAAATGTATATGTGTGTCCATATGATTGAAAATTAGAGAGAAATTATCTTCAGAAAGATAATGTCTGAACATTAATATACTAAAATATTGTAACGGTTCATTTCAGTGATGGCCTGGAATTAACATAGAAAAAAATTGTGATTCTTCATGAAGTTAAAGGATTGCTAGATAGCTAAGATTAGAGGAAGTGATATAACAAAATCAACAGTAATTGGAATGGCTAGTAGACAATAAGCTTATTCAAATTTATGATTAATTTGGACCTAAATATTTCAAATTTCATACAGGTCAGTAACTTCAATAATGAAACAAGCAAAAATGCAGCTGTATCAATTACTTACTGCAAAAATTATCTGTCACATCCTTAGATCGAATGGTCCTGCACAGATAATTTGAATTCCAAGGATTCCTCTGGCTTACATCAGTGGATGTTTGGGTCACACTGCATATTTTTTTTCCTTCAAGATATATTTCCTTGTCACCTAGCAGCAGCTAAAACATGTGTACCTTAAAAGGCATTAAAAAAGAATGTTTTATTGTACATCTCTATATTTTCACTAGAGGATTTAAACTGAAATGGATAAAATGTTTCAAATTACATACTTCTCTTTGAACAAAAAAATATGAAAGACTTTCAACATTCTTTAAATTTGGGAGAAAAATTAAGTTCAGTGATTCTTGCATGCAAGAGTCATGCTATTCAGGAACTGTCCATTACTAAGTAATAGTTAAACAATACAAAGAACTTGGAAAATATAATGGTTAGATAAAGTTATTCATATGTGAATAGCACATTATCATCAACTGAATAACAGAAATAAATATAATTTATCATTGTCAGTCACTGGCATCTCATGCTCTGTGTAAAAGACTGTTGATTACTGAATAATTTTGAATAATTTTCAAATAAAACTTTACCAGCTTAGTTTACTCTCCCATTGCAGCAATAATAATAAGTTGATACTTCATTTTCTTGCTACTTTTGCATATATTTTATATCAGTCCATCATTATTTTTAATTGCAAAGGCAAATCTAGTAATGAAAATTGCGCAGAAAATCAGTAGAACTTTGAGTCTGAATTCTCTTTAGCATAAAATGACTTTGGTGTGGTAAAATAGGCCTTCAGCTTCCTAGGAAGCAAATTTATTCTCATTATAGTTAGCATCTTCCTGGTAATACTTAAGAAAAACATTATTCCTAACATAGGAGAATATAACTTTTTTTTCCTTATTGTGCATAAAGACAAGTGTTCTTTAGTGCTTCTTAACACCTTAGGAATTTAAATTTACATGTGATAATAGCAGTGCATTATATTAACTGAGTTGCTGCTCAGACTGCCATTATTAATTCTGAATTTTAAAACTTACAGATCACTTACACCACCTCCAACCTGAAACACTGAAGATCCAGTAGAGAAGGATTCTTCACTAGATTATATATCTAACTTTAGAATTCTTAACTTGGGGGAAAAAAAGCCAAAGTCAGACATAGGAAACTACTATTAATGAGAAACTCTGGGCCCAATTTCATTACCTTATTTAGGTGGTTCTTTCTTTAGATTTCTGGAGTTTCACTAAATTGGGAAATATGTCAATCAAGTTCTAAAATATGTATTGTAATGCTTAAGAAAATATGAGAGATATACTCCACTGCACATATGCTTTTATTTATTAAGTGCTTTTATTTATTAACTACATTATTAAGTCAATGTCTGTGAAGGACATAGGAGCACTCTCTACTCTTGCTGCAACAGTCCTGCCATGATTTACAACCCTTTTTCCTGAGTCCTATAGATTTGTGTGACCATGTCTTTGGAACTGGGTTGTTGATATGGGCAGCTGTAGCAAGTTGAGAGGCGAGGATGGGTTGAAGTGTTGGGTTGGTATCCTGACACAGTCAGGCACTACAGCCTAGAGTTATGCAAGGTTTAATCTCTTGAGTTTAATAAGCAAGGCTAAAAGAGTAACTTGTTAGGAAAGAGACAGTGAAGACATTTTGGCTCTTTCTTTCCTCCAGGAAAATCTAACCATGCAGTTGAATGATCCTTAAGACCTCATCAATACGGAAATAAAAATGACCAAAAAAAGATTAAATGCAATTATGGAAGCATAAGGACCATGGAAAATACAAATTGGTAGCTTTATCAAGTCTGTTCTGTAATCCCAGAGATAATTCATCTAGTCATTTTAATTTGCATCCTGCATGAGACTTCTAGACACTAATCACAAGAGAGAGTTATTTTGTGTTGTTTTCTGATTGCAGGCAGTGCAATTGGTTATGAATTACCAGGGTAATTTAGATTGTCAAGGAAAAGGGAGCATTTTTATTTTAGTATCTAATTCTATTTGTTCAAATAGCTGCAAAGAATATGCACAACTAATATAAAAATAGCTGCCCTTTTTATCTGAGAAAGAGTCCAGCAAAGAGAACACGTGGAATTTTGCTTTCCCAAAATTCAGGGTCCTGAGTTTTCCCTATGCTGATCCATATTTACAATTTTATATTTACAATTTTATATTTACAATTTTATGCTTACAATCTCTCAGGACTGTAAACTCCACCAGTGTATGGTTAGGGTCAGCCCAGGCTGCCCCCACTCCTGTCATCACCAATTAGCTCAGTTGCATTGGGGATCATCAGGTCCAATATCACAGCCCTGCTTGTAGGGCTGTCTGTTGCCTTGTGTAAGAAGTTGCCCTCCATGCATTCCAAGATTAGCTATGCTACACTTTCAGCAGGATCAGGCTGATTGAACTCCCCCAGCAGGACAAGTATCTGCAAGCATGTTACCTCCTGGAGCACCAGCAACAGGCAGCTTGTAGTGGACACCAATCACCAGGTGCTGCCTTTGTTGCCTCAGTCTCTGATTCTTACCCACAAGCTTTCAACCTGTCTATGACTGTTTTTCAGAGAGCTCTTTACGCTATCCATGTCTTGATGTAGGGAGCATGTTTCTGCCCTTCCTTCCTTGCCTGTGTCTTCTGAACAGCCAGTAGTCATAGATGACCAGTCACTGGATTCATCACACCACAAATGGTGTTTCCATCACTTCCCTGGTTAGCCTCATCCAGTCCTTGACCAGCACTTATTAGAGAGAATTTTCCTAATGTTCAAGCTTAGCCTCCCCTGACACAACTTGGGGTCATTTCATCTCATCCTATTGTTTGTCACTTGGGAAAAGAGACCAACACTCCCCTTCTCACACCCTCAGGTAAGCGTTTCAGAGAAATAAAAGTTTCCCTGATCCTCCTTTCCTCCAGGCCAAAGAATACCAGTATCCTCAGCTGCTCCTCACAGGATTGTTCTCTAGATCTTTTATCAGCTTCATTGATGTTTTTTAGAAATCACCTGTCTTGCCTTAGGGCCTGATCACATATGTTCAGTATGTAGCAGAGAAGAGTGCCATCAGGCAAGAGCAAGTAAGGAAAGCTTGTACCTTAGTTACAATTTTCTGGTTGATGAGTTCTCAGTGCTGATCACCTGGACCCTAAGGATAAGACTTAACAAGATAGCTGTCAGTGCTAAATGTTCAATTTCAGATCTATGGAAATATATAATCACTTATTATGTATAATTTAGAATATATTTTTTTAAAAGTGAGAGTTTTGTGTAAGCAATGATCATAAATCATTTGTAAGAACTCACCATTTGCAAGAAATATTTTGCTAATGAATATACTTAGCAAACTTTAGTTTTATGGTTTAAGACTGATGAAATCCATCAGTCTTCTAAACCGTCCATAGCAATCTGCAATTCCCTGATAAAAATATACATATATATTTGTTTGCCACAAAGAAGAGGAAGATAAATGTCTCAAGTTTTCAGACATTCACTTGAGCATAGGAGACTGTCTCCTGTGTTTCAGTGTCCTTAGCTTTCCCCCTTAATTACTATCCAGTAATATTATTTGCTTAATGTCAAAATTTTAGAACAAATAAAGAAGAGATAAATCCCATCAGAAGTCAGGTTTCTGGAGAAAGAAATGAAAAGCGATCAAAAGAAAGAATTATTGGAGAAAAAGAGAGTAAGAAAAGAAATAATGAACACATATAGAAGACTAGACAGAGAGAAGACAAAAAAAAAAGATTGAACAAAAAAGATTAGTCAAGAGACCATCTGTTATTGACCCAGCCAAAATGGAATAGACTTAGGAAAGGAAAAACAGAATGAAGCTAAAAGAAATAATATAAACTATGTTACTCTACTAAATAGAAAGTTTACTAGCAATATTTTGCAGGAAATTGATTGTGAATTGGTGGCATACCTTTTTTCTTTCCTTTAGATATTGCAATTTGTAGATCAACTGCCTTTAAGAATATCCTCTAATCATATTTTCTTGGGAATTCAATATTTGTAGGAAAGCAGCCTAGGAGAAGCTGTATCTGGGAACAGAAAACAAGTGCTTTTTTTCCAAGTTACTGGGTTTAGACAGAGTCTGCATTTGTCAAGGCCTGTTTCCAGATGTGTCCTGTGCCAGTATAGATGTATTAAGAAATCATGGTTTTGTTTTTAAATAAACAAGAAATTAAAAAAAAACTTAACTGTAAATCTATGATGATATCTTTATATCAAATAAATAAAGAAAAAATTAAAAAACAGACTAATATAAAATCTAATAATTCCAGTTAGATTTAAACAATTGTATTTTCTCATGACACAAGATTAGTATTTCTGATTATTATATTAAATACAGTTTTCCATTAAAAGCAATAAAGCTTGTATGAAACAGCTTCATAAGTATGTTTTGAATAGAATAAGCAATGAGTCTTTAGTTCAAAAACAGAAAATCAATCAAAAATTTTCTGTTTCTTTGTGTACTAGATTTATCTTTTGCTATAATTAGAATATGAACAGATAGACCTTATGAAAGATGGCATGTGAAAGACATAAACCACTTCTGTAATAGGTTATTATCAGAGAATCAGGATTTACAGAACAGATATTTTCTAATGGCTTGAAGTTATTTTTCAGTTTTGTGCATTTTTATTACTATGACTAGCAGAATTAAACACTATCTGACAAGACTTTCAATCTTTTTTTTTTTTCTTTATTTTAACACCAAATATACTGGTAATTAATACTGTTTTCTTAGGACTTTTTTGTCAACAATGAACAATGACCAACTCCTTAAAAAACAGAATACTATACTATATAAGGAATAGCCTCTGCTATCTCTCATAAAATGTATCAGCACCCTTACCTTCATACTTTTAAATACAGATAAATTTACTTCCTAATAAACTGCATTCTGCACATAGTCTGGAATAATACGTACCACATTGTTATGAAGTTCAAATTGGTAATTATTAAATTTTTTAAACTCCATCTATTTTTTTTTCAGGGATTTTAGTCCTGTGTTCATATCACCATCTTTGACCATCTCCTGTTTAGAATATGAATCAATGGCTATATAAATAATCTATTCTAATGGTACTGAGGGAACAGAGTTTTTTTCTTTGTTGTTTTTTAGCTATTAAAGCAAATAATTTTTATGCAGTGTATAGTCTCTAAGTTTTAATAGAAAGTTAAAGGATTAGCCTATCTGAATATTGTGAAAGCTCCCACTAAAAAAATACAAACTTTAAATTACAGATGAGAGAATCAATATTACTACTGTGAGTATATAGAATATTTTTCATAAAGGAAATAAATAACACTGACAATATAGATAAAAGAACGACTTAGTGAATAAGAGCATGAGAAAGTAATGTAAGTTTTATTGTGGAGTTTCTGATAATTGCCTTATATTAACTAAGCTAAAGGTTGATGTATGTTTCACCATCTATTTTCAAATTGTTTTACTAATAAATATCTATTAACCATCATATACAATATATGGGCATAATCTGCCTAGACATACAGATCCTGTGTAAGAATTTCAAAAATTGCAAATGAAACACGATAGATTTTGACATTGCCTTCTGTTGAAAAGGGAGGGCTCAGATGTACAAAACTAAGTCAGTGTGGAGTCTCCCATGAATTTCACTTGGAACTGAAAAGACAGTTCAAAATAGGCACATGAATCACCCAGACCACCAAGTGACCACTAAGACAGAAACATCAAGACACTGCAAGTAATAAAAAGGAGGTACAAGCTGACCAGAGCTGAGGATCAAGTAGCAAAGTAAAATTCTGTTCCACATTCATAGGAAATATTTTTCTATGAATTTTGATGATTTCCTGTTCTCTTTGTGCTTCCCTGAGGAAGCTTCCTTTTTGGTATAAAATCCCTGTTGTTTCCACAGTTCTGTAAACATTCCATTCTGAAATGCACTTTGAAAACCTGAGCCCAGTTTTTCCCAAAGCCTACCTCTCCCATGGTGGTTCAGACTGTATGCACTAAAAAGGACAAGCCCCTGCCTTTGCTGTAGCCTCCTCTGGAGCATAATCCTATCCATTAAAATGAGGATACACAGAGTAAAAAAAAGTCATGATAAATTTATCAAATCAGTTACTTTTAAATTCCAAATCCATTTTATGTTATAGCAGAAATTATATTAGATTTTATAAATATTTAGCTCCTAAATTACAAAGCACACTTACAGATAGCATCCATGATGTTCTATTGAAATGGCATTATATAGTCGTACAATTCTTTAAAGTTCCTCGAGTGTCCTCATAAAAGAACATGTCTTAAACTGGTTAACTACTTAATCTGCATTGAAATATCTTTGTGCTGTCAAAAGTTAGGAAAAAATTGGTTTTGCATTCTTAATCAACTTTATTGTTTCCCCTGCTAGTATTGCTTGACATTTGTAACTAAGGGTATTGTAAAAGAGAAGATATATGTTCTTTAATAAGAAAAATGTTGCTTTGCTTTTATACCTATTTTTAGAATGCATAATTCAGAACCTATTTAAAGATGTAAATTATTGTAGCAAAACATCATGGGGCCATAAAGATTTATAAGCTGTTAAATGATCTTCAGGGCAGAAGCAAATAACATGTAACACCTGGCATAGACAGTATGTTTAACGATAATACAAATCCTTTATGGTACATTAACACCTTCAGAAATGAAAAATGTCCTAAAATCAATTTCACAAAAAGTTACAGATGAGGGTCAGCACGTAATGTAATTGGACTGAACAAAATCAGCAAATAGAATTTATCTAGCTCTTCTGTGCAAGCTCTCTTACCATTAATATTGCCTAACAAACAGAATTTAAGGTGTGTTTGTGATGGATGATATTTATTTCTTTGAGCATCTGAACTATTTTGCTATTTATCAGAATTAGAGTTATTATACATCCTATTCCTCATTATGTGCCTAATTAATTTGCTGTATTAAAAATTCATCTTACTTTGTTCTGATCAGGCAAGCCAAAACCTTTTAATTTCATTCTGCTCAAAAGATTAATTTTCTTTGCTACCATAAGGACTAATAATTTATTCACATTACCTGAATCAATCAGAAAATCAGTTCCCCCCCCCCCCACATTTATTGCAAAGTTAAGAGGCTTCACTAGGCATTTGTTTTCCTGCAAATTTAAAATATTTAATTGGCAGCTGTGGTGCTATATTGCACTAAGTATTGTGAACTTTTACAATACACATATAGGGGTATATAACACCTTTACCACGGAAGTAGCACAGCAGATGATCATTCTGAACATCATAATTTCAGTGAAACTCACCAAAAACGTTGGATTTGGTTATTTTACTTTGGAAGATAGCTAAGGGGTTGTGAGAACTGATATCTTTTAGATTTTTAATAAATAGTTACATTTTCTTTTTTCAGTGTGTATCAAGAAAATACAGCAATTAAAATTCCTATGACAACACAGTGGAGTCAAGAATTTTAAAAATGAACAAGTAAATAAATGATTAGATGAACAGTTTATATGTTCTCAACAATCAAAAGACTAAATAATTTTGACAAAAGTTGGTCTTTGATAAAGACAAACATTCAGTTCCACTATATCCTTTGAAGTAGTTACATTATAGATGTATCTGTACATATTGGAAATATATATGTACTGAAATATGTTATTTTGTGTTCAACTGGTTATTTTTTAATCTGTTGGAAGATACTGTAATTTTAAAAATTTTTGCATGTTTGAATTTTTTGTTGTTAATCAGACCTTATCTTGTCTCTGACTTCTTTGAATAATTCAAGTGCAAGTATAGGAAATTATGTTAGATCTATATTGTACCCTTTGTAATATTCCAAATTCTAATAAGAAGAAAAAATTGCAAATGTATTAATTATTTTCATCCTTTTACTCTGCTATAGGATGTGAATTTCACACAAAAAAAAAAATTGAATAAAAACTATATCACTTTCTACAGACCATGAGCATATACTAAATCAATGCTCACACTTTTTACTAAGAAATATGATGGCTAAGTTGTTCCATTTATCATTGACTCAGAATGAGATTTATCTTGGCAAACATTAACTGTCTTTAAATTTGATATGTAGTCTAAGACAAACTGTGTTGATTAATTCCATTTCAGAGTCAATGAAAAGAGACTGAAGATACATGACCATAAGATACATGGAAAGAATTGACATTTTCAGGTGTACCTTTTCAGTAGATCACTAAATTTATAGGAGGATGAAAAGAACCAAAACGAAAACTATCCCTCAAAAGTGTCATTAGCCTAAAAGTGTATCCGCACTACAACAGAGGTAAAAAAAAAGAAAAGATCCATGTGTTGCACTAATGAAGTCTTAGAAATTCATGAGGTTCACAAGAAATATCTGGTGAAAGTCCAGGGGAGATAGTATTAATGCAGGTCCTGGAAGTTGCCATTGTCCTGAATTTTCTGCAGCATAAATTGTCATTTAAAGATTTGTCTATGACTTTGTCGATTTTAACTTTAAGAAAGCAATAACTGTATTTCCAATAAGTATTGAAACTCATAATAAAAACTGGTTTTCTGTGGATTAACATTCACTTTAGTAGTAGATCCATGGTAGATGCATGGTAGTAGCAGATCTATAAGCATGGAACTTAACCAGAAAGTTTGTCAACTTCATGATCACTATTGAATTATAACTGCAAAGTATTGCAAGAAGTTGAGGGGCTTCATTCTAAAGCTTTCTGTGTATAGCTTGAATTACTTTACTTTTTTAAATATTCTTCAGATTTGTCACCCATAAAAGAAAGGGGAAAATGAGAAATATCTATTTCTTTTGATACCAAATTTTTACTACATTTTCAATGATCTTAAAAAACCTTTTTAATATTGATGTCTGAATTTTGGGAAAATACATGTTCTGTTAAAACACACGTTCCACTTTTTATCCAAGTATTTTCACTAATATTTCACTTTTTTATCTATAAAAGCAACTTTATTTTCATGTAAATTTAAAAAAAAAAATCAAAACCTACTTAATAATGACCTTATCAAGCAGAATTATTATACAAGAGTCAAAGAAAATACAGGTGAAACCAACACCCTGAATCTGTGGAGAAGAACTGTGACTCTTCAGAAAAGTGAAATGCTGGTCCAAGAATAACGAGTCCCAGTCCCTAACACATGTAAGGGCTGTTTCATGTAAACTTGGTACACAAAGAGGTGTTGATAAGAAATTAGATTTTTTTATTTCATTCAGACATTTGGATGAGTATTCTTACATTTGGGTGACTGCTAGCCTTGAACTACTCTCTCCAAACAGACTCCAAACTGCTTTCTCTTAAACAGTCTTTTATAGGTAATAATATCCTGAAGAGAATTAAAGATTATTCTTTAAGAACAGGAGATTCAGAGGATTGTGCCTCTCAGGCTGCATCTATCCCAGTGAACCTAAGAGTCAAGTAATGGCCTTGAACACTGGCACACTTCTCTCTGACTGCCCACATGCTTTTCAGCGTGTTTTGTCCCACATCAGCTATTATTATGCTTCCACTAGAGCTCAGACTTCGTCTGGGGAATAACAAACTTGCTGCAAATGATGTGATCAAGGCCACCCTCCTCTGAGGTGGAAGTGAATCTATCCCCACAAGTGGGAATCAGCATTTCACACGTCTATGGGGACAGAGGAAAAAAGTTCTGGCCTCTTTTACAATATGTATACATAGTCTAACAGAGAAAGACAAAATTTTTGCATCCTATGCTAGGGATAGGCATAAACATTTGCTGTTTTGTGAAAACCACATCTTTAAATGTGTGCAGAAGTTTAAGGTCAAAAGTTGATTGATTACACAAGAAATATCCCCATAATTAAGTAGCACAAAATTAAGGAACACAAGTGTTTAAGAATCTAATTCTAGATTCAGAATCTAATTCGAGATTCAGGACCTGTAATTTCCATATGTAATTAGCTGCAGTAAACTTTCTAGGCTGTTTTTATTTTATTTAATAACCACTGTTCACTTATTTTGCACTCGCAGTATCTGAAATACTAGACATTACACTTCTGTGGAATTTATGTCACTTACTAGACATTTTACTAGATGCCAATAATGAGAATTTGCAACACTTGCCTAAAAGCATCCATCATCTGACAGCATGGGGAAACCAGGTACTGATAGAGAGCAGCAAAAGTTTTTTGACTTGTGGTAGCACACTGCCTTCTCAATCCTATATCTGTTATGGAGTGATGTCTACAGGGCCAGTTCTATTACATATGCTAACTATATGTTACTGTAATAAAAAGTGCATAAATGTACCTCTGGATTTGAAAATTTATTATGCAGACATCTAAGAACTACTGCTAAAGAAGTCCTTGTAAAACATGAATTTGCGAACTTATCACAAAATCCAGCCTTCCAGGTCCTTATATAAATTGCCATAGAGTATCAATTCTCTGTTCAATCAGGGATGGTTTTTCAGCATGGAATTCCACAGTGTTTCATTCCTGCCCAAACCAAATACACCTATCTTCATAAATAGTTTATGATCTTTTCTTGTCTAAACCTGCATATGCTTCATGCATCCCTCTGCTCTGTTCCATAGACAATTCATAGAAACAGCATGAGCTATGATCTTTTAATGTACAAAGCATATTTTAATTGTTTGGTTGTCTTAATGATTCCAATACATTTAAATTGTACCAGTGCATTTTAATAACTTAGTCACATATAGGTACACGAAGGCAGTGAAAACAATTAAAAGGATTTGTGGGTTTTGTGTTTACTCTTTGTAGCAACTGTTTACTATTTTATATGGAAGGTAAACTCTTTGGATATATATTTTAATGCAAAATTATTTTGATTTTTGTTCAAGTTACTTAAATCTATTTTCCCAGTGTATTTAACAAATTCTGAAATGGTTTATACTGCAAAATTTCATCATATGCATGCAAGATTGGCTATTAGTAAACAGATATCACAAATATGTGTATATATATATATATATACTTAGCAAGACTAATAATGATCTCAGATTGATACAAAACTGTAAAACCCACAGAAATTTCATATACAGCAGAGCGTTTTAGTCCAAATTTAGATTTTTCTACTGAACATAGGTGCACATATTCAGAAACCTGATAGTCTTCTGTCACCTGCTACTTTACAGTGAAGCACAAAAATAATAGCTGAATTGAGAGACACTTTAACTAGAAGTTTCCTTAGTTTCTTTGAGATGTTCTTCTGCATGTAAGAGAGATTTTCTGAACTGGTTAGAGCTCAGCAGTCCTGTGAGTAACCTGATGTGGCTGAAGCATATTTATATTAGTATGAGTTACTTTTGCAAACAACTATTGTAAGTATATAGATGTGTGTATAAATATATACAAAGATGAGATAATCTACTCTAATTATTAAAAAAAGTCACAAGTCAAAAATTCAGGAAATGGTGCAATCAATGTTTTTTGTGATTTTTCTACCTGGAGAGATTTTTCTCTTGCCATGGACATACATGTTATGATTAGATACTTAAGGTTGCTATCAGTTTTTCTATGTAAGCTACTGCACAAGACCCAACAAAATAAAAAAATCATAAAGAAAGGAAAAAGCACAAAGAAATGTAAGGATTACAATAGTTGATATGAAAGTAGAAGAAAAAGCACAGGCTTTACAGAAAATTCCACTGGTTAAAACACAGAAGCTGTCCCATGGCTTGAGAGACTAGATTTAGGCTTCCACCCAGGCTGATAAGGTCTGTAACTACTAAAGCTCAAAGCTGTGCTTCTTTTTATGCTTTCTTTGTATGACTCAATGATTCTTGAATTATGTTCTGCACAGTGGAACCATCCTAATAGACTTAGTAGCTTACACAATGGTTAGGGCACTTAAGTGGAAAATTGAAATATTGTTTTTAATCTACTCATGCACAGAAAGGAACTGGACCTCTATCTCACTCTTTGTATGCAATTTTTCTTTAACATAAAGGCAATTTAAAAAGCAGGCAGATTCACTACTGGATTAAAAAAACCCAAACAATAAAACCACAACGAGCAAACAAACAAACAAACAAACATGAGTTTTGCTCAATTATTTGAAAGACTGAAAGTAAATGGATAGCTGACTTTACCTGGAAATGACAGACTCTTAAAAACATATTTTTGTGTCTTCTGAGTGAGGCTTTCAAATGGAAGATTTAAGCTTTGTATCTTCACCTAAAGTACTGTGAGCATTAAATCTAAGAATATTATTGCTCAGTGTTTTGAAATATCTGGCCTAGAGTCAGTACCTTTAATGTCCCTCTTCTGACCCACATTCACTGTTAATGGGTATTTGATATGATTAAGCTTTATTTTAGGTTACAGTCTTTACCAGAGTGAGGGAAGTGGAATTATATCTCCCGTGCCATAAGATGGCTTGTCAGTATGCACATTTATCAGGTACAGTGATAAAGATGCAACTTACAATTTTGCAGCAGCAGTAAAATCCGCTGGGTAATGGCAAATGTGATGACATGGATGCTGAGTGAGGTGGTGGCACCTGAGAATAAAGGGAGAGCTTTATGGAGGGAGAGGTATAAAAATATACACAACACAGTTCTTGTGTCACTGTGAAAAATTCTTTGAAACTACAATCAGGGAATGCAGTATCGAAAAACATAGCTCAAGATCCTTGCACAAGATCAGAAAATTAAAAGTTATTTATGCTGACAACTTAAATTTTTATGTTGTGTGACCTTCCATGAAAGATACAGAGCAAAGTATTATTGTTTTAAATCAAATATACAAAAACCATTACTATATCTAAGATATCTGGAAACATAGGTACATTTTTATGTGCAGTCATCATACAACTTTGAAAGTGAATTTATTGAATCAAACATAGATACCCAAATGATACATCCAAATTTAAAAAAAATAAAAATAAAAAAAATTCAGCACTGCATGATAATTTAGATTTTCCCAAAACTTATGTTGGCAGTTTTCCATATCTGAGGCAATGGCTGGAACAAATTCTAGAAATATAAACCACAAAAATTACGTAATAAAGACCAAACACACAGAAATTGTATAATATATTATTTACAATGTGTTATGATAATTGCATTCCTCTGAATAAACTTGTCAAAGATATCCTATGTTATTAAAAAAATGTAAACACATTTATGTTATAAAAAAAGTATGCATTATCTTATAAAATAACAGTATTTTCCCAGTTGGTTATATTTCATTAACATAATATGTTCATTTGAGCCCTTTAAAATGACACTTAGCAGGAAGACAAGATTTGTAATGTTGCAACTGTTGGTTTTGTTTTGGGGTTTGGGGTTCCTTTTCTGTAAAAACTGCAGACTGCAAAATTATTACTGAAAACCATGTAGGTTTTCTTGATAACTGACAAAGGACAAACTATTTTTAAAAAAGCAAAACAAAACAAAGCAGGATTTAAATTTCTATTATTTGATTGAAAGAATTGTCTAGCTAAAGGAATAAGATTCAAAAGCTTTTTTACTTTTCACTTATTTTGTTAAGCTATAAAACTTATGATGCAGCTCCTACTGTGTGGTTTAAAAAATGGTACTGTAATATATGTAGCTTTGGGGAAAGACTCTTCTGGATACTTTTTATTATTCTATATCCCATCAGAGCATCTGCTTATTTCTCTAAGGGACAGTTAAATTGAAAGTCTGAATGCAAAGCAAACACCTTTTGTTACATGTGTTGGACAGAAGTTCTATACATTATTCTATGCAATACCTTCTGTAGAAAGTAAATCTGGATAATTTCTAGTAGTGCTTCTGTCCATGTAGTAGCCATAGATTTAGTTAGGGGAAGATGACAGGTTTTCCAATACTGGGATAAGACATGGTTCAGTCAAAAGGATATCAAAATTGTGCCTTTTCATCACAGCAAATGAATGGCTTGTTAGCAACATGTCACTGCAGAGTTTGAGAAGCCAGCTGTCAGAAAATTAGAAAAGGACTGCCTAAACCAGGCATACATGCATGTTATTTGTTCATGGACTTCTTGATTGCTTCCATGTTTCCTATTTCTAATAATTTTGCCTAAAAAATGTTAAAGAAATAGTTTTTCCTTTGGGATATTTTGGGTTTTTTTTGTTTGTTTGTTGTTGGTTAAGGAGAGGCTCTTCTGCAAAAAAAAGGAATTTTGTTCTTTACATTTTACTTTGTAAGCACAGGGAAAACTAGCCCATGCAAATATGCTGCTGACAGATTGTTCACATTCCTTGAAACAATGAATTATCATGATACCAGTGTATCATTTTGAAGATGCAGAAGGAGCATTTTTGTTAATAACCTGGATGTGGCCAGAGGTAATCTCACATTGCAGATAAACTGCAAGTCTTTTGTTTCTGTTTCTGATCAAAATCACAAGCCTAATATTTCTAGAAAAAAGAAGTCTTGCAGGAAAACTATTAAACTTAAATGAAAGATAATTTTAAATGCTTGCTTCTGGAGTGCAGGTTAAACAGCTAGCTTGTTTCAAATTGCAGTAGCTGGCTCTTTGTGACCAACAGCATGAAGTACCAAAGTTTTTTTATTTCTTAGATTTTTTTTCAGTAATTTACTTTCATTATAAGTGAAATGAACTTTATAACCATGTGTTAAATTTGCACTGAAAGGAGAAGCAGAGAGGAGAAGAATGAAAATGTTCATTCTCTGGGTACAAAACTCAAGAGTAAAAATGTAGTACAATAAGCAGATAGACTGTGAATACTTTTCAGAAGTTTCTGTGATAAGAAATTATGCATAGTGGACAAAAAGCCAATAGAAATAATGGCTAAGGGAAAATGAAACAGGCAATCAATAAGAAACAAGCCCTAATTATTGTAAAATGATGAAAAGAATATTGTATTGAGGACATTGCTTCCAGTTTTCTAAAATCTTTTTCCCAGTGTTGTAATGATAAAGAACCAAGGAAAAATTAGAAAGAACCAAAATCAGAATGGAGAATTTACTGAAGGCATGAGGAAGAAGGTGGAGCAAACCTAAATTTTTAGTTGTTTCCACTGCACAGTACAGAAAATCTACAAAAAAATCTGCAGATTTTCTACCACTCCCCACCCTCCAAAAAAAAAAACCTACAAACAACAACAAAAAGAAGAAAAAAGAAAAAGAAAACAAACAAAAAACAAAACAAAACAAAACAAAAGAAACCCAAAAAACAACAATAAAAAGCAACATAAAAGAAAAAAAAAAAAAAAACAAAACCAAAACCAAAACCAAAACAAAACCAACAACAACAAAAAAAACAAAAACAAAAAAAATCAAAACCCAAACATCTTTCTGAAAGTAGGGAAGAGAAAAGCAGGATGAAAATGTGCAGGCACATAAGAAATTGTCTTATGTGATGGACAGGTCTAAAACCTGCCTTTGTGGTTACTTGGCAGGACTGAAGTGAAGATCAGTTTGGTATGTTCTTAGAGAGAATCTGAAAGAGAGAAAAAGATTCTTTCTTCAGTGATGAAAATACTCAAACCAATCATATAGTAAAATTGAAGTAGAGCATATGTAGCCTAGACTCAAAATGAAAACAAAGTTACAAGAAAAAAAACATAACAGAATGTGATCATAAAAATCACACTATTCCCCATATTTAATTCTTTAAAGATTGTATTTGGTGAGAAAATTCCATTACTTAAGAGCTCATGCTTTAAAAGAACTGTGTATATGTTACTATAAGGCAGCTAATGTTTCTTGTTAGCAAATTTTTCTTCCTCTGGAGAATGAAAAGAATTTTTACTTACCAATGATTACACTTCAATATCTGATTTGTTACTTGTTTTACCAAAATTTGGTGATGCCTCTGAATTTTCTGGGCAATAAATCATGCTCTGTCACAGAGAATGACGGCTTAGCCAGAAAAATTACTAGAAGCACTTATTAATGACTATTTGATATCAAAAATGTTAGCCTTTTTATATTCTATTGCTGCAAATAGGGTGGAAAAATTTCCAAAGAAGTGTATCTATGAATCACAGTGGCATCTTAAATACCCTGCATTAAAAGTGGGGAAATAAAGAGAATTTTCTGTTAAAGATATTTTGTTTGCATTTTGGTTCTTCCTTAAAAGAAAAAAAAAATTCTTCTTTCTAAAGTAAATATTTTCCAGTTCTTGTTCCAGAAAGAATAATCCTCTCTCTAATCTTTCTCTTTTAGAAACCTCAAGGACTTTTCAGACACCTGAGAAACCAAATTTATACTTAATTAGGCTATTATACAACCACATTAATCTTCCTGCTGCTATAAAAAATGGTCAAGCTGCTACAGGTATCAGATACTGCAATGATACTGCACTTGCATCCTAAACAAAAGCAAACCCCCTTCACACAGTAAAGTATTTAATTAATCCTCAATATACTATGCTTGATGTGTTGTGCACTTTGTACAAAGTATTCTCATTACTACTGTCTTTTAGGTTTCTGAGCATTGAAAAGATGATAGATAATGGAAAAAGGTAAGACCTTGTGCAAAGTCATCTACATTATAGCAAGATTATTTACAGAAATGTGATGGTAAAGGACTTAAAGGAAAATTTTGACATTAAAAATACAACATATAATAGCTGATGACTTGTGTTGGTATATCTGGTCACCTTGCATTCTTTTCTCAGAGAAGAAAAAATAATAAAATATTATGATTTTTTTTTTAAGAGGAACACATAGAATATCAAGTTTAACCCTTATAGTTTTATCCCACAGGGAAATAAGAGAGGAGGGACAGTGAAATAGAGGTTTCACTGAACTGTCAAATATTCAAGACAATGGAGTCAACTGCTAACTCTTCTTGGCTCTGAAAAATATTATTTCCCTGTGAATATCTTCTGTGGGAAAGCTCCTACACTGTCAGCTATATGAGGAAGGGAATTGGCAGTGAATGTATCCCAGCAGTGAGACCCACTGTCACGGTCCCTACACGGAAAGCAGACTCAGCGTAACACTTTGAATCACTTCAACACACTGATTCAGCATTCCTGATACAAGTAATTTAAAGGAATAAATTTAGCATAACATCAGGTTTGAGTCTAAAATAAGGGACATCCTTCACAATGAGGCACATTTGACAGGTAGGTTTTAAGCAAACAGGCTTACAGACATGCCCACAATCCCTAGTGTAGACATAAAAAATAAATAATGCACATTCAGCAAAACTTCTTTTAAGTAGAAGTAGTTTAAAGAAAATTGTTGTGGGAAGGAAGAAGCTTCTATAGAGTGTCTTCTTGATAGCTGAATTTAAATTATTTTCTGTATGAATTAAGGATATCATATGAAGCACAGAGGAGTGTCATATAAAAGTGGAGGGGTTCCTTGAACTCTTTATGTTTGCTCAGTCTGCCAATGCCCTGGGAAAGCCAAGGGCCTTGTGCCTGACCAGTCTGTCAGTGTCCCATAATGGAGACTCCACTGTATTGGACAGTGACTCAATTAACTTGCTCAGGGATACCTGCCAGCAGTATCAGAATCAAATCCTGTAGGAAATTCTACCTCCCCCAAAATAGGCCCCTGGAATTTTATCCCTTGAAACAAAGGAATTCCTAAGGACAGGGGCCCCTTTCCTTATCCAAGCTCCCGTTATCTCTTAGGATTTCCATTGGCTCTTAAAGTGTTACAATAGTTGGTTCTTTTCTTACTTAGAATTTAAAGATAATTGGTTACTTTGAAATGTGTAAATTCTATTGGGCAAAAGTTCAATCCTCCAAAAACCTATAAATACTCTTTGTTAATTAATGTAATTAGACTGTTGCTAGCAACCACCCTTTGGAGAAATAAAGTTATCTTCGGAATTGTTGTGGCACAGCCTCAAGCCTTCATCCTTAGCTAACGAGTAGCTGAATGGTTCTGCTACCCAAGTTCTGAGCTATCGGGACTTTGTGTAGCTACCACAGGGGCTGGAAGGCATCCAGCCCCCCAAAAACATCTACAAAATCCTTTATTACAGATTAGAAAGGGAGACCTAGATCTCCCTTCTTTTATCAAATATGTTATCCACAGTTGGCAACAGCTGGCATCCTTGAGGGACTAATGCTAAACTGTTTACAGAGTAAGACACTTTAATAACAAGCACACTGATAATGGAAAATTATGATAGATAAGGTTTGAAAATTGATGGTGATAGTAACTGTTCTAAAAAACAAATTTGAAGCAATATAGAGATAAGCTCAAATAAACAAGGAAAGCTAGACCAAGATAATAATTAAAGGCTCATAAAGTTCTTACCATTAGGTGTCTCTATAGGAGAGAAGTACAGGTTAAGCCCTTCTGATCCCACAAGTTATAATGGACTCTCCTCTTCTTCTTGACTCACTTCTACGCTGTTTTTTTACATTTAGGTGGAACTTGAGTGACTCTATTCACATGTGCATTTGTTACTAATTGGTGTAAAATTCTCTCACTTTGCTCTTAAAATACAGTCAATAAAATCTGGAGTGCCTTCTCAGTAGGTACACTGCTCGTGTATTCCCTACGTGGTGTTATCAGCTTCCCTTCCCTGCAAGGATTACTACAGAGCCTGGCTGTGGTGTCTTCACTCCACTCCACCCTCTGCCCCTCATCCCTCTCAGCATATGCTGAAGGTTGTAGGCTATGTGTTGGGAAACACTATGGAATGGACTCCATGCATGCCAATTGCATTCCATCCAGGTAGTAGCAATTGCATTTTATCCTATGGATTCCCTACCATTACAACTTGTGTTAGAATGTGAATAAAACTTTAGTTTTCTCTAATTTTGCTCCCAGTCAAATTCCCACTGAGAACAGGACATTTGTTTGTCTAAATGAAAACAAAAAGGCTCTTGTTAAACTACAGGTATTAGATATCTTTACACAGATGTAGGGTGAAGCCTTGTCCCACTATGATATTCTTCAAGGAAGAATATTCAGACAAATATTAAGATATATGTTAAGATCCAATTTTTTAGGGATGTCTCTGCTAGAATTAACTTGCAAATGAGACACATTGCCAAAGTCAATAATACAGATTTTATTTAACAACAAATTTGAGGTAGAGAGTTAAAAAGAAAAGAGATGAAAGAGACAGAGAAATCAAGCAGAAGACAGAGTATCCATGGATCCAGTGCCAGCCTGCTGGTCTTCGCTCACCCCTGGGCTTCTCAGTGGTGTGAAGTCCCAAGGTTTTCACTATTTATAGATTTTAGCAAACACAGGAACTAATGCTTATTGGCTAAACAGTTCTCTTAGTCTATTGGTTAAATGATTTCCTCACTTCTAATGCTAATTAGCCCCATGCAATCTTTCTCTTCTTCTGAGTCAGTGGTTGTTTGGTTCAGCAGGCTGTGAGACCATGGTCATAATCCCTACCTGCTAGAATTGCCTTTTACCCAGTCAGAGCTGATTTCAGCAGAGTTGGCTTTCCCTGTGGCCCAGAAATTCTGCAATCTTTGTGTCCATTGTCAGTTATCCATTCTTCTCCTCAGTTTTGTTACCTTCCCCTAGGTCTGAGATAACACCTGGACAACAGAACCACCTTTATCTTACCTGGATTTCCCATCTGTTGTGGCTTATCTTCCAGTTCAAGTTTCAGGTATCCAGAGAGGCATATCTGGGGGAGCTTTCTTGGTCATTGTTGGTCTTAGACGTCACCTGTCCTGTAAGTTGGGGTGATCTTTGTTTGACCAGAGATGTGTGTATGAGCAGTTGGTTCTTTACAGTTTTCCACAGTGGGAATTGCTGTCTGAATGCCTTAACCAGGATGTGCTAGCCAGATCTCACTTGCTCCAGGTCTGGAATTAGAAACATCTTGCTGCTCTCTTCTGTGCTTATCTCATGGCAATATCCTTCTGTGGCCTAAAGAATATGCAAGATAGGCAACTGTGCTTTTTAAGTCTTTACAAAGCGAAAACTTCCAACTTTGTACTTTACCAGTCTGCGTGCAGCCATGTCATTACCTTCTCTCTCAAAAAATTTGCAAGCTCTACAGCACTACTGAAATTAACATGGTACAGACTTGATGCTGTCATGGATAGATATTGGGATAACATGATTTTTTGAGTTTCTGCTTGCTAGAGTAACCACTAATAAAGCTGCAGGGATGCACTTTGTTATATTATTAATAAAAATATGAGGCAAAATGTACCTGTTTTCGTCAACTCTAATCTTTTGCAACTACAGGTTTACTCATGTCAATCAGCAAAAGTTAATGCTTAGTTTAAAATTTTCATTGTTAATTTAAATATTGTATGTAGAAGAGATATTTTAAAGCTGCTCCCTTCCTTTCTCTAGGGTAATCAATTTTTCAGTAAATCAGTAAATTAATAGAAAGGACAACTGTATGGTTAGTATTTAGAAACATTTGTGCCTCTTAAAATCAAAGATTTGTTGGTGATATGAAGGTCAGCATTGGTTTTACTAACGAGTTCTGGGTCCTGTGAGGTCAAAGTAGAGCAAACATCAAGACCATAACTGTACTTCAGAAGATGAGGGATCACTTCAGAAGAGGAGGGATCACTTCATGAACCTACTTGAAAGACTGTCATGGGAAAAGACCCTGGAATAGAGAGGGGGCTAAGAAAAGCCGTTCATGTTCACCTTACTTCAGAGTAATCATCACCTCACTAGTAATCCATCTAAAAGAGAAAAGAATTTGGAAAAAAATAAACTCAGGAGGCCTTTTGGCAAGGAAATCCCAGAAAAAAAAATCAAATATATAAAAGGAATTTTACAGCAGATGGAAGGAAGGACAAGTAACCTGGGAAATGTAGAGAGGCACTATCAGAACATACTTTCCAACCATAGACCTGTAATTGAATCTGGCCAGTGATGTCAGACACAGCAAGAAATGTTTCTGTAAGCACACAGGTAACAAAAGGAAACCTCTAAGAGAAATGAGGCCCTGATGCTGAATGGAAAGAGTGACACAGAACATGGGAAAGGCTGAGATACTGAATGCTACCTTTGCCTTAGTCTTTACTAACAAGATCAGTCTTCAGGAATCCAGGGCCCTGACACCAAGGACAAAGGCTGGGAGACTTTACTTTGGTTCAAAAGGATCAGGGCACAGAATATTTATGCAAAATGGCAATAAAATCCATAATCTCTGATGAAATATACACATAATGGGGTGTCTTCTCTCTGATGATGGAGCTGACTGATATCATTGAAAGGCAACACTTGATAATCTCTGAATGGTTGTGGTAATTAAGAGAGGTGCCTGTAGGTGGAAGGAAATCAAATTCTACTTTTATTCTCAAAAACAGTTCTCAAGAAATGGTTCTCAAGGAACTTCATCAACTTTATATTGATCTCCAGGAAGGTGAATGACCTAGAAAATATTTCCACACACAAGAAGACAGGAATACTCAGCATGAATTCACTGAAATGCTTGAGCAGCCTAATAGATTTCTATGATCAAATGACAGACTTGATAGTTGAAGGGAAAGCAGTGGATATTGTCTACCTTGACAGTAAGGATTTTGACACTGTCTCCCATAAGATTCTCATAGACAAGATGTTGATCTATGGGCTGGATGAGGATTAAGCTGGATTTAAAAGAGGCAGAAAGGTTGGGCCCAGAGGGTGATGTTCAAAAATCTAGACAAAAATCTAGCTGGAACTCAGCAGCTAGCCAGGGATTAATAAAGGGCTCCCTCCCATTCAACATCTTTGTTAATGATTTACATGATAGAACAGAGTGCATCCTCAACAAACTTGCTGATAATACAAGGCAGAGTGGCTGAAATGCCAGAGGGCTGTGATTCCATCCAGAGTAACCTTGACAGACTGGAGAAGTGGGTTAACAGGAACATAATGGACTTCAGCAGAGGGATGTTAAACAAGGAAAATTTCAAAGTTCTGCAGCTGGAGAGGAAAAACCCAAGGCACCACTACACATTGTGCACCACACAGAGGGAATTCTGCTTGACAGAAAAGGACCTGGGCTCCCAGCTGGTCACCAAGTTGAACACGAAACAGCAATGTACCCTTGTTTCAAAGGAGGCACGTGATATCCTGGCCTGCATTAGATAGAGGAGGTCAAGTGAAGCCACACCTGGAGTCCTGTGTCATGTTCTGGGCTCTCCAGTACTAAAGAGACATGATCATCCTGGAGACAGTCCAACAAAGGGCCACAAAGCTGATAAACAGACTAGAGCACTTCCTCCAGTGAGGAAAGTCAGAGAAAATTGACACTGTTCAGCCTAGAGATGGCTCATTTAGCTGAATTTGTAAAAAAACTTAATACCCAAGAAACCTTCAGTGTTAAAGCAGATGACAAATGTAATTTAAAGTTTCTTTACCACTGTTAACACAGTTGCAAGTACGGTCTGAAATGAATACTGAGCTCCACTGCAGTTTTCAATATTTTAGCTCTTGCTCTCCCTGGTGGATCTGCTTAACATAGCGACATTAATGCCTTCATAAATCTAGGTTTTACTGTTAGGAAAGGTTAATTAGCACATTTTCTTCACCTCCAGTAAAAGTCTATATTTATGACAGTGATGTTTTTAAGTTAAAAGAAAATTCGGCTACCATGAACCAACCCCCCAGCTAAAAGAACTTAGATTTTAAACTTATTATAACTTACGGTTCAAAAGATGAATATAAATTACTCTTTCCATTTACTATTTGGCAAATTAAGCAGACAATCTGAAAACAATTCACACTAAAACAAATTATTCTCTATCCTTTAATAACTTCTGAAAAAAAAAATAAAGGAAAAAAACAATAACAGAGAAGAAATTAGATTTGCAAATGCTTTTTTTTTTTTTTTTTTTTTTTTTTTAGGTGATTTGAGAGTTATCTATAGATTCTCAGATCCTATGAGGCTTTTTACAATGCTCAGTGAAGAGAGGAAATTTTTTTGTAAGTCTTGTGAATCAGGGACAAACTGGATACATAGTGAGTGCTTTTGAATTTCTGTTTCATTACTTAGACAACAGCTGATTCAAGGTTTCTCTGTTCCTGGTTTGTTGGGTTTTTTTGGCATTAGCTGCTACAGAAAGCAACACATCTAAAATTAGAAGAATACCTAATACCCCTAGCAGAATACCTTCTATAGTTATAGCATTTATGCATGTTTCATTAAACCCTTTCACCACATCTCACCTGGAACACAGGTTGCTGATATTCAGTAATGTTACAGTACTTTTCTGAGTCTGTCTCCCTAATAGTGACAACACTCATTTCCTGTTGTGTCATGATGGAAGATACTACTCCTTTCACAAAGTGCTATCATACCTTTGCACTGTGAAGCATGACCTGCCACTATTTTTTCTTTTGTTTAGCTAATCATGTTCAATTCACAGAAATTCAGAGTTGGAAGGGACCATCCACAAGGATCATCAAGTCAAGCTCTTGAGTAAATACCCATGCAGGGATTAACCTCCCAGCCCTGGTGCTCCTATCACCTTCAGAACCATAGTCATACATAACCAACTAAGCCAATCTCGGGGTCACAGCATTGATAAACATCCATGTCTGGAAAGCAGGAATCCCATGAACAAATGGCATAGGCCTAGATGAAAAAGCAGGGTTTTTTGTTGTTTGTTTTTTTTTTTTTAAACACAATTAAAATTGGCATAGTTTGAGAGAAAGGAGGAAGCAACTTCAGAGGAAACAAAATTACTAAGACACAATTTTTAAGTCATTCTGGTTCTGGGGAGACATGAATCATAGAGGTTATCAGTTTACAACTGAGTCCAGCAGAGATAATTACATATGAATCTTTTACTGCTAAACAGGACACTAAACAATTTTGTGAGCTTCTGAGACCAATCCTACCTATATTTACACTCAGGTACCTAGGAAGAAATTTTTTTGCAAAGTCTCCAACACAGGAGTATATGCAATCAGTAAATACCTACCTGGAGATTCTTCCAATTTTTCCATATTTCAGATCTCAAGTGAATGAAAATTTCAAATCATATAACTTTCCCAAGATCTTTTCAGCACTTTTTGTTTAATTCCATTCAGTAAGTTCCCTGCAAGTACAGGTAATTTTTTGACAATGATTTATGCAGTATTTCTGCTTCTGACAGGTGTAGGTAAAATAATTATAAGAAGAAAACCAAAATGCAAGAAAATAATAATTTCTGTATCATAGCAGGATACAGATTCTTCTTGATAGACCATTAAGAAATGGTCAGCATCATAGCCTAAAAGGACACTGAGGATTCTCCAACAGCTCTAACGAAACTAAAAATCCCTTCTATTTTCCTTTCTATTTACCCCTTTCTTTATTTTCTGGATATAATACACATATTTAAATATTGGACCTCTTGCATTTGCATTATGAATTCAGCTCCCTCCAGAGAAAATTTATTTCTAGTTTTAAAGCTTTCATACATATTACATTTTAAATGCAATCTAGTAGCAATTTATCATTCCTTGTTAAAAAAATAAAAACAAAAAAGCAACAACTTTGTTTTGGGCAACACGTTAATACTTTGAAGAAGCTTCTTAAGAAAATCCTTGGAATAATTAAATTGTCAACAGCTAATAGAATCAAAACCAGGTTTTGCTGTTCACCATAATTGCCTCAGCAGGAAAAAAACTATCAATATTGCTTTCTGAAGTTCAATGCAGTTTCCATTCAGTGCACTCTTACTTTGATTTTCTAATATATTACTTTGAAACCTATGAGCAGAGACACTCATTACTTTTGACTACAAATGGCTGAAAAATTGATGGGAAAGCTGATTTAGACAGCACATTCGATAAAAAGCTCCTTTTAAGATGTTTTAATGACAAAATCTTGGTGACCAAGGATCCATGTGTCTTTCCTGCATAATATGAAAACAGAATCTGTTTTTCAGTTTGTGCTTCCCATGGAGACAGAAGTAGATTTGAGGATTATAGTCACATCTCCAGCATAATCATATTCACTTTAAAATCTGTAGTACACACAGAAATATATCCCAGAATTATTTAAACACTTATCATAAAGGTGTTTGTGTATGTTGGAAACAGAGTAAAAAAAAAGAAAGAGGTGCAAATAGAAAAATTAGAGAATAAAAATTAAGAGGCAGTTTCTGCACATAAACCATAAGTATACCAAAGATAGAATGGCCAGAGACTCAAACCAATCAACAAATATTTATATATATTCCAAATAAATATTTATATATTATTCCATTAATGTATTTTCAATCAGCTAAAGCAATCAGTATGTTAATAGATATAAGGAAATGTGAATTTACGGTAGGAGATGATTTGCAAAACTTATTGAAATCAGATTTACCTAGCTTGTTTGTAGAGCTTCTGTCTCTGTAAAAAGGCTGAATCTATGTCTGAATTCATCCTGTGAATAATCACACTTTTTTCCACTCAAAAAATGTTTTTTAAATACAGAACTGAATGAGAAAAGCTTATAAATGGTATTTTAGAAAAGAAAGGCATTATTACGTTAAGAATTTCCATAGTCATCACAACTGGAGTATTATGCATATAGAAAAGAAATGGCATATTTAGTTCAGAGATGAAGAACATTATTTTACCTATTTCTATTCATTGGAAGAGTAGACAGAAAGGTTTAATACCTGTACAAGTAAAAGGAAGTCACAGGAATGTTCCAAAGTTTTCATCCCTCAAAACAACCCCTGCAATATTAAGTATTTCACCTTTTTTGTTCACCTCTTAGAGGGTTCTTACAGAAGGCAGAATGCTGATGTAGAGAGACAAAATCTGCATTTTATACATTCCAATCAAAAAATTAGAGTCTATAAAGGGTTGTGTTTTTATTTTTTATTTTTTTTCCACTGGTTTTCACTATATTAGAACCAATTAGGATAATTTGCTGGTAGTATGTCTTGTACTCATGCCTTGCAGTAATGGGGAAGAGTTTTTTTTAAAGAAAAAACAAGGCTGAATAATCAGCTGCAAATGTTTAAAATTTAGATTACTTACTTTTTACCTTCAATGTTTTTCATTTGAAAATAAGTACCACCTGTTCTTGAAAAATGCTTTTTTTTTTTCTTCTGAAGGAATCAAGACTGTTAGATAGGTTTATACTGATAGGCTGAGCAAGACTTTTTACTTCATATTATCTCTACTAATTATTTAGGCACAAACTTACAGTATTAATGTCATAATGAATATGTTAGACATAGATATCCTGGTGAAATATTTCTTATCTATCTATATCATATTATCATATCATATCATATCATATCTATCTATCTATCTATCATCTATCTATCTATATCTAATCTATATCTATCTATCTATATCTATATCTATATCTATATCTATATCTATATCTATATCTATATCTATATCTATATCATCTATATTTATATTTATCTATATCTCTATCATCTATATATGTATCTATATCTCTATCATATATATATATATCGATCTATTAAATTTATAACTGAAAGCAACCATATACTTAGCATTCCAATGCTATATGTATGCATAGCTTGTAGATCCTTAGAGTTATATATTTTATTCTGAGGCTAAGTTTCATTTTCAGCAAATCACCAGGTATACAAAGTGTCATTGTAATCAGTGAAGAATGCCTAGTTATCTAGATTTTGTTCTAAATATTGGTGAGTCTCTTCCAGGGAAAGCTAAGAGCTGCTTGTCTTTTTCCATCAGCTACACTGTGGATTTACCAAGTCTCAACCCTTACATAATGTAATATTTTTAAAAGCATTATAAGGTGGAGGCAAATATAAGGATCTGAGCTTAATTCATTCAATCAGGTTAAATAACATGTATTATTTTATTCCAAGAAATAAAACAATGAGCTATAAAAGAAGTGACTTGCAATCATTCCCAAAATTTGTGATTTATTAACAAATAAATCAGGTATAAATGACTGTTAAAACTGAGTTCAGAAACCTTTGTCCTACACGAGTAAAACATGTATACACTAATTTCTTTCTGTAATTTTGTGATTGGCATAATTTTCCATTTTTTTAAAAGCACAATATTACTGTTCTTTTAATAAATAATAAAAAATACTAATAAACCAGTCAAAAAAAAAAAAAAAAAAAAAAAAAAAAAAAAAAAAAAGAGCACCCAAAATATTTTGCAGAAGCATTTTATTGTTTGTCTTCTATCTGATTCTGCCCATTAAGCAATTTTTTAAATACCCATGATAAACTATTACAATTTACTGCAGTATTAGGAAGGATTATTACAAAATTATGCTAGAGGATGGATTTGTACCAAATAATTAATCTGTTAAAAAAGGATAATATAATTCCTTTAATCCAGCCAGATGGCCTATGATCCATTTTATCTTTCAGTCCAAGATCTAAAAATTGCTGTATTCTTAGGCTTTAATTAATTTGATTCTTCATGTCCCACCTCTTTATTTCTCTTCTAATGTTTTGATTTTTTTTCCTCAAAAATAGAAACCCTTTTTGGCAAGACCATGATAAGATAGATCAGAAAGTCAACAGAAATTTTCCCTGCATATAGAAACAAGCTATAAAAGGAGCATTTTTTTCTATAAAACATAGGTAAGATACAGATGAGAGATAATTTTTTTTCAATATGACATTGTCATGACTCAGAAAAGGTTCAGAGATATTGTGGAGTTTATCCTTGGTGATACTCAAAATCCAACCAGACACAGCCCTGAGCAGCTCTAGCTGACCCAGACCTGGGCAGAGAAAGGACTAGCAGATGTGTCTCTTCCAAACAAAATTGTCCTGACTCTATATCCATGGAAGTTTTTGCTTTGCAACCCTGTAATACCATGAAATATCTTGACAAGGGATGCACCTTTACAGAGAATGACTCATAAGGATCTTGGATAATGGTGTTGAAAACAGCACTGAAATTAGCATGAAATTTGAAGCTGTAGAAAATATTTGCAAATATTCAATGATATTAAAAAACTTCTAGGTTGTTTGTTTAATTGGGGCAACAGATAATAAAAGCAGTTCAGTATAAAGAAATAATTAATTGGACAACAAGCTGCTAATGCTTGGCAATTTTTATGAAAAGAAACAGTCATTGAGCATAGTGATCTAAAAAAGTTTAACACTGCTATTCTGAAAAGAAAAAAAAAACTCAAAAACAACAAACTAAACAATTCTGCAAATGACAAGGTGTGGGAAACATACTGTTTAGAGTCACCTTGTTTTATTACCAAGGGAATACAGATTTTACCCTGTAAGCTTACCAATTTAGCAAAGTAGACTTAGTCTCTTAATGTTAATATGCCAAATTAAAAGTCAGTGTTAATGGTGTTACTTGTATGATGCTCTTGCAGTCTCGTTTATCTCATAATGTCACAGTGACTCATTGGCTTCTCTTTACTACACCATGATTAGATAAGGAAGTGTTATGAACAGAAATGATAGTAAACAAGACACCAAGTGTGGATATTGGAGGTTTTTTTCCTCAGAGACTCTAAGGAGGTCAGAAACCCAGTCTTTTTACACAGTTGTCAGAATTAGTTCTTCCCCTCTATCCTACACAAAATTGTGTACATGTGCATGTGCGTGCATACATATGCACTTCCATATACACAAGCCCATGCAGAAATATATGATTTTGCTTTCAGTTTGCTTTTCTGGGATTTATTTCCATGTTCCAGAAAAGTAATTTTCTAGGAAGATTGTTCATTACAAAAAATAGCAACAGACCTCAGCATCCATGTCAGAATCCAATAGTGTTTGACAAAGTTAAGTACTTCACCCATGGAGGGTGTACTACTTAATATCAAATACACTTATTTTAAAGATAGCTAATGTTACATGGTATTTCTGATTTATGTGTGATAATATGTGTGACACAGAGTGATGCAATGACAACAAAATACATGTTACACTTGGCGAGATAGCAACAGCAATACACGGTTCAATCTCCATAACAATGGGATTCCCATTTCTGGTCTTCATGATGTGCTCACTCTCACAGGCTGGGCAGATCCAGTCACCAGAGGGGAACACAATTGTTGAAACCAGCCCTTGCTGTCATCAAATCTTTTTTTCCTACTTGTGTGCTTTTATATGCTGTGTTGGGGTGACCTGTGTACATACACTTCCCCCATGTTGGTCTGGGTAACTAGGGGAGACATTCACAGTCTTTTGAGTGTAAATGAACAGTCAATGAACTCAGAATGAAACAATTGATACACCCTAAAACAAAAGTCACCCTCAGGCTGTTGTCACACTGACACAGGCTGTTGTTGAACATCGAATGGTGCCACTCATATCAGCAGCAAGACATCTGTCTTTTTCAGACTAAAATTTGCAAAGCCTTCATAATGTAAAGTAGGCAATTAATGTAATCTAGAAGAGTTTTTCCAAGCAGAAGACTAGTCAGACAACTTGAAAAATCTTCAAGAGGAAAGAACTGTTATCCTTTAATTGAAAATAGAGTATAACTTTATTCTACCCTGATGTCTTCAGAATCCACAGGCAAACGTTTTCACAAAACTTCCTGTTTCTACAGACAGTTCATCTATTATTAAAAATAAATATATTTAAAAAAAAAGAAAAAAAGCAGTTGCAAGCAATCATATAAATTACTAAGCTACACAGTATGTCAGCCCAGAGGCCCATCAGTCCAGCATTCTGTCTTAAACAGGAGCTGAAAGGAGATTACTGTGAGGCAGCCTAGTAATAGGACCCGCATGCAGTGATATTTTCCCAGACTATTCTGCAACCCTCCAGCAATCTGCAAATTCACAAGCCTGAAGTTACATTTTTGTTTTCTAATGGCCATCGAGGGAATTATTTCCTCCATAAATTTATAACAACCATAATGCCTTGTGACAAGGAGATCTGCACCTTAATTTTACAGGGTGAGAATCTACCAAGAGGCAGTTGGACTGATTTTTGCTATTTTTTTAATAGTCAAAAGCTAGATCTGTGTTATTATGCTACATTCATGCAAATGGTGTGACTTACATACTCTGATGGATTTTCAGAACTCATTTAAACTAACAGGAAGTGGTTCTTAAATACAGAGGAATTTTTTTTGGTCAAACTACGTGAGATGGAAACTTACTCCAAACTATTCAATGAAAAATGAGAAAAGAATAAAAAATGCTTTCTACAACACAATTCTTATTTTCTTTATAGCTCACGCTGTCAGCAATGTTCAAATAAGACTGAAAGAGTCTCTTCAGCTTGTAATGGAGCTGTTTGTCATTTATTTTTTTCTGATGCTATTTTCAATATACCTTTCAAGCATACAAGTAGCTACCACAAGGTTAATCACTGTATTGTGCTCAGGCAGTTTGTTTGATGTTGAACCTTTTCATAAGCTACCTATATGACTTAGCAGCTTAATTCCCACTTACATTAAATGAAACAGTCCTGTTAAAGAAGAAAACGAGACGGATGTCATGCCCACAAAAAAACAGATTTTTCAGAATTCTACCCATAACAATTACATTTATTTCCTGTGTATATGAAACTTTTTTTTTCTTAGAGGCAATTGATATTTAATTATTAATAAAAAATAGAAAATACCTAGAAGGGGAAACTGAGACATATGTACCCCATAGCAGTGATCTGATGAGTTTGGCAATACCTGGGTTAGATGGACTGAGGTTGAAGTTTTTAATTTGATTATGGAGGCAAAGTTCTAACCTGAGGCTCTGACTGTATTTTATATTGCTGAATAAAACAAAGGCAGGCATGAATCTGTGGTTCCAAACATAAGGGGCATGGGTAAACTCAAGTTTAAACTAGGTAGAATTCAAGTCTTTTGACCAATTGGAGGCACAATCCTCAATATTCTGTCATTACTCCAAATTTCATTTTAGCTCACCCAGCACTGATATCCCTGGCTCTTGTTATGTTATCCTTTGACCACAATCATTGTCATAGACAAATTGCCAACACTCTGCCTCTTGACATCCTGACCCTTTGCCAATAGCAGCAACATGGGCAGGATGCCATCCACATTATCCATGTGGTGTGATACTCTCAAATCACTCTGGTGGAGTCAAAAGGCAGTGCAACTCTTATGTGTATTAAAAGAGGCATTTACATGTTTGGCTGTTGCTGCCAGATTACCAGGATACTAATGTCCCTGGCACTCTGCCAGACCCCTAGCATTGCTTATGATCTTGTATTTGTTATCAGTGATTGGGTGGGTTGTATGCTCATGTTGTTGGTCATCTTTCTCATTGCCTCAAAAAGCTTTATTTTTAAATAATTTTTATTTTTTATTTTTCTTCATACATGTTGCCAGGTCCCCTTACTCTTACAACCAGAGGTACCTAAACATAATTGCTATTTCTGAAGATTTTCATGCCAAAATGTCTGAAATGTGATGATTCCATTGTATGCATTAAGCAGTGCTTCTAAAGAAGAGGAGATATGCTGTATGCATTAGGGCAAGACTCCAGAACATGTGAGAATGAGTGAGTACAAAGCATTCAGACATTAATGGTAGTGGACCATGCAGACATGGAGAGGTCCCTCCTGCTGAAGAGGCATCCTGTTGCCTTTTGGAAGCTGTAAATGAAGGGAGTGCTCTCCAAGCTCTGCCCATTGTTTTCTTGGGAAAACAACTGAAATGGCTTGATGAAATTAATCAGTGTGGAAGATCTGCATCCAGTGCCTGACTCATTAACTGATGCTCTTTCTCCTGCTCAGATTCAGTCCTAATGTTTGATGGTGTCACCCAGACCCCAGAAAGGTTTAGTGTCAACACAAGAAGCAATCCTATTCTCTTCAAAACCTCTTTACTCCTCTGCTTTTTGTAATGTTCCTTCCCTCATGCAACTGCACACCTTAGGCCCAGTTTCTTATATGTTTTACTGAACTTCCAAAGGAACATAGACAGTTGTGGTTCTGTTTGGTAACTTTCATTGCCTATGAGATTTTTTTGCTTTCTTTTTATATTGGACACGTTTATTAAGGAGAGAGATACTACAACAAAAAACATCTTGAAACAGCTTTTTTTCCCACCAAGTCGAATTTTTAATGGTTTTCTTTGAAAGGAAAAAAAAAATAAGACGTCTGTGCTGCCCAGAAAAAAATGAAAATTACTCTGCATATTGCTTGTCTCCTAAATTTTAAGAATAGAATATTGCTGTGGAAAAGATAAATGACTTGACTCACATCCCAGCTGCAGTTCATTGATTTCCTTTTTAGTCTAAAAATTAACCTTTAAAGACACAGAACTGTACTACAGTTTAGGAGAAAGTCGCCTGCTCTAGGGATGTTGCTGTCAAAACAAGAAGAGCAGTAAAAACAGTTTAAGTCATTAGGAGTAAATACTGTAACTGTGTATATGTGAGAAACAAATATAATTTACTGCTAATTACAAAAACTGAAAACCAACTAACAAATGCTTCTGCATTTATTAAGAATTTATTTAAATTCTTCTATCTGGTTTGGAATGAAAGAACAGCTAAACTATACATGGTTAAGATTCATTGACTATACAGACAACTCCTTCATTAATTATAGCTTTAAAACTGAAAGGAAAACTAAAGAATAAATTATATAGCACGTGAAATAAAATTAAACAGAATTAAACTCCTGTGAATTTTTCATAATTTAAAAGAAAAATATTGCTATTTTATATAGCAACAACAATATATTTTTTATAAAATATATTTTATGATTTCAACTTTCTGCAACATCTCCATTAAGTTTAGATTTTACTTTTCGAAGGTTTTGCCTGAAAGAAGAGCATGGTACTAATATTTTTAGCAAAGCATTAAGGATTTCTACCAACAGAGGAGTAAGGATTATGAAATACTAATTATAATTGAGTACTTATTAAGCATTCCAAGCACCACTAATATTTCTAACACATAAGCCAAACTCTACTGATGTTAATTACATTAATCATCTCATTATCTTCTCTGGGACTGGCATAAATGAGTCAGACAATTAAGGTGGCTCCTTTTTTCACAGATATATCTGTACAACATACAGATTAGTACTGATGGTTGTATTGAAATAAAATCCCATTACTTTTCCAAATCACTTAATTTTGTTTTCCTATGGAGAAGGAGCAAATAAAATATTTCCACAGTTAAAAAAAAAAAAAAATGCAGTTTTCTGTTTAAGCGAACTTTTATAAATTCTGACTTGCTGGAAGTTCTTTTCCTCACTTTTTTACTTTTCTTAAAAAAACAAAACAGGCAAAAGATATTTGTAATGAAATTTTCTAGGTGAACTTGTAAATCCTTAATTTATTCTGCAATACACTGGAAAATTTAAAATGGAAATGAGAATATTGTCTTACGCAGCTAAAATAAAGAAAAAACCCACAGCACATAACATAAAGATATTGATGGTGAAATGACCAATGATCACTCAACCCATCAAAACCTTTTGCAGCATTGCTTGTCTCTCAGGATGCTGTTTAATTTTTGCATATTTTTCAATGCTTTTTGACTCAACAACTATGCTTCATAGGCAATTCTGCATGTTCATGAGTCTGCACAATCAAATGTTTCCTGACATCATCTCTTTCTTTTTTGTCTCTTTTTCTCCTCCTCTATGCCTTGCACAAATCTGACCTGCACTGGGTTGTTATTTTTTACTCTGAAGCCAAGAATGCAGTACCTTGTGTTTAAAGCCTGAGAAGACTTTTTATTAAACACACCTTTGAAAGACTTTTCCTTTCCCTTCCCACCCCTTCAATTCCCTTCAAAAATCCAAACAAACAAAAAGAAAATTACCAGATTAGAGAGTGGGAATGCTTGAGACTTCAAAATGAATATTGTCAATTTACTGACAACTTTATCTGGCATAGGGTATTCATATGTATAAAAGAAATTAAAAAAATCAGTGAAGGATTGTATCACAGGACCAGGTTCCAAAGAAAGACAATACTGCTGCTATTTGTTGTAGTACCTTAGCTGATTTAAAAACAAATACATGATATTTTATAGGGCTCTGAATTTTCAAGTGCACCTTTCAGAGGAAAAAAAAAAAAAAGTATTCTAACAATATTCAAATTTTACAATGACTACTGTTTAGAATTGTGAGCACTGTATAGTCTATTAGGAAAAAAGACCCTGAAGAAATATTTCAATAAAATAAAAAATGTGAAGTTTCTCTATGTTAATTTGTAATTCAACTAGATATATTTTTAGAAAAAATATCCAAGCTTGTCTGTCAGTAGCCCACTTGATTATTTCTGCTGTTGATATATCACCTCACATAGGTAATTTTTCTTTTTCCTTCTACTATAAAATATTTTCTGTTGTCACTTGTTCATTTTCTATATAGATGTATATTCTTATCTATATATATATATTGTATACATATGGATTTCAAATTATTCTGTAATTTTTTTGGTTAATCTGCAATAATAGGGAGTTATGTTTCAAATATTTTCTTTTTGCAATGTAGATACTAGAACTAGCCATGACATTCTATCATTATTTCCACCCATGATCAGTGAAGAAATACCCTTCTCATTAATCAGTAGCATTGTCTTTACCCAATTTTTAATCTTTAGAAAATCCCACTGGTGTAGTAATTTCTATTTTATTCAGATTGCACTGATTTCTTTGTCCTTTTTCAGATAGTTCCAGAAAATGTAGAGTATGTTTCTTTTCCTATTTGAAATTTAAAAGCCCATGGAAAACTTCTGTTGCTGAAATTACTATTTCTCTTCAGAAGAAACAAAGGCCACTCTTCTTAGAGTGTGCATCTTTCAGTTCTCTTGCTTCTCACAGCTAATATTGCAACATAAGTGCAACCTTTGAATTACAGTGTATTATTAATGTGTTTGAGAAAAGTTCCTTTGAAGTCTGATAAAAAGACTACTGGGAGAACCTTTTATAATATTTCTTACATGTATTTCTCTTATAATAATTGATTCTTGTTCACAAAATGGAAAGTTCTTGTTGCCATGGTTCATACAGGTTTTGCTGTTAATTTGATGTCAGTCTTACAGAAATTTAAAATTGAATTTACTGATGTTGCATGCTGCAATGTTATTATTACCACAAATCTGGGGTCCCAAATGTGGATCTCTCTGTCTTAGCATTATACTGGAAGAAGGAAACAAACCATAAGAAGGAGATATTTCTTAATTTTTATATTTTTTTCTACTTAAATGTATCTATACATACGTATCTAGTCTCATATGCATAAAATTATTGTGCTTCAGCTGTTATCATTTAACACCTCATAGAAAAAAGTAAAATTCTTGAAGTCTTTTTGGATTTTTAGCTCCTACTAATTTGGGTAGGTTTACTTTTGCATTTTACCTTTTTTCTTCTGACATTATTCACTATTAGTGAATATTTGAACATCCAAACCCAAATATTTCTGCTTCTGGAATATCTCATTAACTTAAATGAGACAAAGGAAATTCATTGTTAGACAGGAGAAAAAAAATGAAAGGCATGATGAAAGAGAAATTAAGATTAAACAAATGGTATAGATTAAAGCATAAAGATTTTTTGTTCAATAAATAATTTTTGTTCAATAAATTCTGTAGCACTTGGTCCACAGACCTAGTTTTATAAAGGGTATAAAGCAGCTGATAACACATTCCTTCCCACCCACCCCCCCCCCCACCAAAAAAAAAAAAAAGTGTATCCTTTATGAATTAGCTTTGACCTACTTTGTGTAATATCATCAACTTCTGGTATTTGGAACCAGAAAAATTTAGCTTTCTGTCTAATTACTGAAGCATAGAGCAAAGAGTTTACTGAATGAGAGTGTTTACTAAGGATACTTGATGCTTAAGACATTAGCCTTTAAATATGAAAACACTAAAGAATCACTTCTGATATTTATAATTGATTTTCAGAAGAAAATCCTCTGACAGTTGCATTTGAAGTCTTAGCTCTTATTCCCCCTGCCAGCATTTGGTCCAAAGTGCTGCAGCATAGAGTGGTTCTGACACAAACATCAGTGGTGCTTTCTTCAGAGTCTCTTGCTTGTTCTTCAAGCAATGTTAAGATATTTGGGGGCTTTTCCTATGACATTAGAACACGATAAAGAAGAGCAGCTCAAACAAATTTTTCCATTGAAAAACCTCTAAAACATATTCGTGAAAAATATTGGTTTAAATTTAAAGAAACATAGATGAATCATGTATTATATTTATTTAAGCATAACACTCTTCTCATAGAAAACAAATATTCCTGAATTTTGCTTGAAGGTTGAATGTTCAGGAGTTCATTTAAGGTCTTTAACTTTGGGATGTACTGGAATCCAAATTTGCAAAGTCAGGGGTGTCTTGCATTAAGTAACGATCAGGTGGCTGCTCCTAAGGAGCAAGGACAAGTGTTGATTCATGGGGTGCACAAGCTGAGTGCAATATTGGTCACTTTTGCCTCTCATTTTCATTATTTTCTTGTTTATTGCCCAGAAACCAGTATTTTCAGTTTTATACTCTTAAAATTATCTCCATGTGCCATTAAAACAGGATTTTAAAATGCTATTTTAAACCTAAGATATAAAATTCACACAGTGAATTGAGAAAAAAAAATCCATTTTGAAATTTTATTTTATTTATGATTGCCATGATTTAATCCCAGTCAACAGTCAAGACCCACGCAGTCACTTGCCCACTCCCCCACCAGACTGAAGTGGAAGAGAATCAGAGGGTAAAAGTTAGGAAACTCCTGGGTTAAGATAAAGACATGCACACAAGCAAAGTAAAACAAATAATTAATTCACTGTTTCCCATGGGCAGGCAAGTGTTCAGCCATGTCCAGGAGAGCAGGGCCCCACCACATGTTAATACTGACTTGGAAAGACAAATCACTCCAAATGTGCCCCCTTCCTCATTCTCCCCTCAGTTTATATCCTGAGTATGATGCCCTTTGGTCTGGAATATCCCTTTGATCAGTTTGGGCCACCTGTCCAGGTTGTGTCTCCTTCCAGCCTCCCATGCTCAGCAACAACAAAAACATCTCCATATTATCAACCCTGTGCTCACCACAAATCCAAAACGTGGCCCTATACCAGCTACTGAGAAAAAATTTACTCCATCCCAAACCAGCACAGTGAGCTAAAATCTCAGACTACCAGAGTAGAAATAGGATGTTGCCACTTTATAGAACTGTGAAACACTGAATGATATATCTGCACAGTGCTTCAGCAATCCCTTTAAACACTTGAAAACCTGTGTGTACTTAGAAACCACTCGTTTGTTGCTATTCTTCCTAAGTCATATTCATTTCATGTCATGTCAGCCTTTGCACTTTAGTTGAACGTAATAGTTACGTGGGTAAATACCAAAATAAGCCCTGCTAGTAATGAAGTCTGTCAATGTATTGGCAATTTCGTGGTTTTTACGCCCTCAATAAAGTGCATTGAGTGACAAGAAGTTAATCACTTCATAAAATAAGCCAGTGCTACAGGGTTTGCAGGCTGTTTACCTGGTTAGCTGCTGGGAACAACCCCAGGCACAGTCTGACTCTGGATTGTCACCCTGGCAAGAGTCCAGTCTCTTGGGTGGTTGCAGCTACACTTATCCAGGGATAAACAGAGTTCAATAGTATGGGCACGAACCTTTCTGTGGCACCTGGCTTCAGTGTCAGAAAATGGTCCTGGATGTGTTTAATTTATTAGCCCTGACAAGTATGATTAAGTACTAAAGAGTAGATGCATTTTATTCCCTGAAATGGGCTTTAAAGTTAGTTGAGTTTAATGGAAAATAACCTTTTAAACTTACTGGCATGTAAAAAGGCACAGAGCAATTTAATCTAAATTTAGATCTCTAGCAGCTCCTATCTAAGTTATCCTACGCTCTCATTATGGCCAAAGGAGAGGAATAAATATCTCCACATCTAATTTAGGGTAGCTGTCTATCTTATAACAACCTGGAATTTCTTCTTTAGGTGCTTATTTTCCTCTCCCTGATTACAAAGTGATCCTTGTGCAGATTCTGAGGGTTAAGTTTAAGAGCTCTAAGATGGAAATTTATCCTAACCTGAATTAGCTGTAAATTTTCTGAAGGTAAAGCACTAGGAGTTTTTTTTTCTCAGATGTGTGAAAACACCATTCAGTTTCTGCTGTTTCCTGTATTAGGAAGTGAAAGTTTGAAACTAGGTTGACTGAGGAAAAGATTTTAAAACTACTTAACCTAGTAGCATACTTATATCACAGCTTATACTCAACTTATTGTTCACTTTGATTACCATAGATCCTTGAATCAGGGATTTTGAGTAACTTAAGGGGCATATGTATAAAATATTTATCAACATTGTGATCATAAGAAATACCCATATTTTTTGTGTTTGTATATAGAATAAAAATGTTAATAGAGTGATGAGAAAAGATACATATCTGTGGTAAAACTGTAAATGGTTTCATACAAAAAAATCTCCTCTGGCAATTTTCTAACTTATAAGTCAAACTGAAATGCCTACTGTTACATTTTGTATTATTTCTTTGTCATTTGTAGGAGCAGAAGAATTATTGTCAAAACTTTCAAGATCTTATCACCGGGAAAATCTCAAATCAACATCACCACCTTCTCATCTTTTGACTGAGAGTAATCTCCATACTACTACAATGGTAGAGTAAAAAGTCATACCTGTAGCACAAACTGTGATTTTTTTGAAGTAAAAAACAGCAGTGGAAAAGTGAAGAAAATGTGCAAGACAAACCACATACTTCCACTTAAGGAGATACACATGGATAATGACAAAATTTAGCTCAAGCTATATTGACCTTTTCATAATTTAATTAAGGAGAACATTTTCTTATCTTCAAGATGAAACCTCCATTATTAGATACTTAAATTATAAATAGAAATATATTTTATTAATTTCTGTTGTACTCTCATAGGTTGATACTTGAAGTCTTTTCTTACTGAAAAATTGAATGTTCTAAATTAAATATTTTTGTAGATATATGTTTAAATTATTTAATTTTATTTATGTTTAATTACTTTAATTTTATTTTTTATTCTTCTGATTTTGTTTTAGAGTGCTTTTGGTTTTTTTTTTTTTAATTACATTAGCCCACTTTAGAGTTTACTGAATAGGGGAAAAATCATAAAATGTTGGGTTGGAAGATACTTTAAAGATCAACCAGTTCCAGCCACCATCTCATAGGCAGGAATAGCTTTCATTAGATCAGGTTGTTCAAAGCTCCATCCAACCTTATCTTGAACATTTCCAAGGAATAAAATGTTCACTCTTTTACAGTCTTTAGAAATTGTAAACTTCTGAAGTTGCAAAAACTAAAAGAAAATAATCCCCTTAATGCAGTGAACTAAATTCCAGGTTATACCAGCTAACTCTATAGGTCCTGGATTAATGTTCAAAGGTACAACACTATTATTTACCTCTCCTAATTTTAAAATTTCATTTTTCTGCACAGGATTGACTCTAGGATAGTCTCAATTATTTGACCTCTTTCTATCAACTCTGTTTCCTTACCTGCCTTGCCATACTTAAAGCTTGACAGGAATTAATTGAACTCTAACATAGAATTGAATCGGAAAATTTATGCCTTACATATATTTTGATAAAAATGACAGATGCTTGCCCAGCTGACTTACCTGAAAATCTGCAGTACCACTAGAAATATTATCAGTCCCTAACTCTACATGTTGTGCATTCAAAAAAAATACCATTTTACTTTCCCATAGTGTACGTGTTTGAACCTGCCTGGATGCCAGGCACTCAGCAAGCTGTGCTATTACTCCCTTCCTCAGCAGGATGGGGGGAGAAAATAAGAAGGAAAAAAAAGTGCCCCTTGTGGGTCGAGATAAAGGCAGTTTACTAACACAGCAGGAACTTCATGAGAACACAAACAAAGCAAAAGAAACCAAAATTTTATTCTCTTCTTCCCATTAGTAAGCAATGTCTGGCCACTTCCCAGGGAGCAAGACTTCAGCACATGTGCTAATTGCTCCAGAGGGCAAATGCTGTGAATAACAAATGATGAATTACCCTCTCCCTATCCTTTGTCCTCCTTTACCTTAGCTGTTATTGTTGAACTTATCCTGCAACATGGAATGCCCCTTTGGCCACTTTGGGTCCGCTGTTTTGGTTATATGCCCAATGTCTTGCCCATGCACAGAGTTCTGGTGAGGGTGGAGTGTTGGAGAGACAGCACTGAGGCTGTGCCAGCCCTGTTCAGCAGGAGCCAAAACACTGGTTTTACCAACACCTTTCCAGCTACCAACGTAATGCACAGAGCTGTGAGGACTGCTGTGGAGAAAATGAACTCCATTTCAGCTAGAGACAACACACTCAGAATAAAATATATATATATAATAATAAATTAATAAAAATAAAAAAATAAATAAAAACAAAAAAAATGCAGAATTTTTCTTCTGTTCTGTATTTATGCTTTGTAGGTATCTTTTTCATGCTTCAAGCTGATAAGAACTCTCAATTACTTTGATAATCATGCACAGACACATGATATGTCCACAGACAAATTCTCGGGTTTTATATTGCATATAGGATTTAATAATGATGTTTGCTGTGGTTTTAATAGACAGAAAAAACCTTAGAGTCCTTACTAAGCCACTTCTTTCTACCAGGATTAATGAGTGCTGGACTTCATTAATTTTAAGTATTTGCTCAGCATCAAGTGCTCTCTTTAATTATTTAGCAACATAAAGCTAGTATGGGGTCAGTCAGACTCACAGTAGTCCTTAAGCTCGAAAATTTTCTTTACCTTGTATTTTTTAGATTTTTAGATCCATGTGTATTTTACCTGCCTTTTTTTGTTGTTGTTTTCTTCCCTTTCTTTGTTGTTGTTGTTTTTGGTTTTGGGTTTTTTGTTGTTGTTTTTTTTTTTCTTTTTTTTTTTGTTTTGTTTTGTTTTGTTTTGTTTTTTTGTTTGCGTTTTTCGTTTTGGTTTGGTTTTTTTTTTTTGTTTTTTTTTGTTCTTTTTTTTTTTGTTCTTTTTTTTGTTTGTTTTCCCGGGAAAGAGAAAGAATAATTTAGTACTATCATTGAAATTCAAAGTTATTATTAAACACAGTGCTGTATGTGCAACTGGACAGACAGATGCTGCCAAGCATCAGCTAGACTGGCAAAGGTCAATAATATTTCAAATGTACCCAAAGAATTATACTTCAGGGTTCAAAATAATAATTTCTATTACCATGTGAGAATGCAGTTCCATCATACAGGTCATCTGACCACATTTTAAATCATTTCAGCTGGCTTTGGATTTTCATCAGTATAAGTGAGAATGAATTCTGACCACTGTCTTTGCTGATTATGGTTTATTGTAAATTCATTCTGACAGAAGTATGACAGCACTCTGGAGCAATCTGAAGGTTTTGTGCTCTTGCTGATGCTGGTGTGTGCAGAAGTAAGGTTGATTACTATCAATGTGCAAATGAAAAAGGCTAAAACCAATGGCATCCAGAAAGAAGAGTTGTGGCCAGAGGTCTCTCCCTGTGTGTAGTGCAGCAGTCATGTGGCTATCAGGACACTGGGCATTCTGGATGCTAATGATTACAGAGCATTACAAGAAGTCTTTGAAGATGTTACAGTATTTATAAATGAGAAGCAATGTGGTGAAACATGGAATCATAGAGAAGATGAGTTCTTTTTGTTCCTGTAAATCACTTTTGCTTTTGTGGGCAGGGTATTTCATGGAAATTATCCCATAGCTGCAATTTCAGTAGTTTGCTTTTACATTACAGTAAGTATGAACAGAGAAGTATCTCAAGACAAAGTTCCACTCTTTTATTTAAGAAGGGGAAGAAGAAAATCTTAGGGGACTAGAGGCCCATCAGTCTGCCAGATACCTCTGTAAGCCATGGCCAGTTGCAGGAAGGACAGGGAAGTGAACAAGACCAGCTGACAAAGAAGCAGCAAGGTCCTTTTGATAGATTTCATTTAAGAGAAAATATTCTCAGAAAATTGACTTTGAAATGCTATTAAAGACCAAAAAGGCAGGACAGAAAGCCTCAACGAGTCCCAGTACAATTCCCAGTAGCCAGTTGTAGGTAGCAGCTGACATGATGGAGAAAGCTGCTACCTAGAGGGATATCCAGAGCCTGGAGAAATATCATCACATTCAACAAAAGCAGATGGGAAGACCACCCTTGGATAAAACAATTCCAGTGCAGCCATGAAGACTGGGCCACTGCTGGTTAAAAAGCAGGCAGCTGGAAAGGCATAGGGATGTGGAGCAGAAGAAGCTAAACATGAGTCATCAACAGTCCCATGCAGCAAAGAAAGAAAGGCAATCACCTGCTGGACTGTATTAACAAACAGAAGCCAGCTGCCACCAGCTGGCACCTGCAGTACAGCACTCAAGGGTTTGCAGTACAAGGAGGATTTTGGCATGTTGGAATTGAATCAAGAATAGTGCTATAAGGCTGCTTGGGGTGTTTGAGCTCTGGGCATGTCACTGAGATGAAAAATGACACTCCTGGTATCTCTTTATTAAGCAGAGGTAGCAAAAGATAGACTGTTGGGGAAAACTTTCTCATACACACTTCATTGGGGCCTGGCCTGCTTTTGGCTTGGATAGAGTTAATTTGCCTCCTACTCGGCAGCACAGCACTGTGTTTTGGATTCAGTAGGAGAACAATGTTGATTACATGCCAATGTTTTTGTTGCTCCTCAGCAGCACTTAAAATAAGTCAAGGAGCTCCCCATTGCCCGTGTTCTGCCAGTGGGCAGGGACACAGGCAGCTGTGAGGGAGCATAACCAGAACAGCTGATCTGAAGTGGTCAAATGTGAGGTCAAACAGCGCTGTGCCGACACAGAGACACGTGCACTCTGTGACCACGCCACAAAAGGCACCTTTATTGTTCAGAACTGCTGCTTATACAGCCTCCTTGATGTTCCTTGGCAAGCACTTGTGATTGGTTTGAGTTCAGGCTGCCCAGCCCTCTGACCAACAGCATCTGCAGCTCCGGCAGGCACCCATAGCTCCCAATCCCTCTCTGCTTCCAAATTTGCGCTGTCACTCTTCCTTGGAGGACTACTTGTCTCACCAGGCTGCTTCTCCCTATATAGAGAACCAATTTACCCAGCAACAAGCAGGCTTGTACTGTGACAGTCAAAGGGATTTAGGCAGAAATAGGCTGTGAGATGCTTGGGAACTGGTGGGATTGGTTGGTAAGGGGTGAGCGACAGTATTAGGCATCACTTGGGGTTTTTGTTTTCTTGAGTTTTCTCTTGTTCTATCTTGTTTTCTCTCTGCTTCCCTTTTCCTTGTAATTATTAGTATGATTATATTATATTTTACTTTATTTCAGTTATTAAACTGGCCTTTTCTCAACCTACAAACTTTACTTTTTTTCTGATTCTCCTTCCATCCCTCCAGGGTACAGGAGGAGCAAGATAGTGGCACTGCTTCTTTTTATTGTTGCCATTATTTACAGATAGACACTTTAAGGATATGTGAATGAAAACTGTCTGCTCTTCTAAGGACATCTGGTAAATGACCTTTTCAATAAAAAAAACCCAAAAATACAAATCAACACCAACAAAAAAACAAAACCCAACCCAACCCAAACCAAAACAAACCCCCCAAAATAAAACAACCAAAAAAACTAAATTTCAGAAAAACATAATTACTTAAGATGGAAAAGGCCCTAAAGGTCATAGAGTCCAACCTCCCTCTACAAAACATGAACATTAAGCAACTTTTTAGAATAGGGTATTTGTGTAATGCTTACTCCTCAGAGATTTTCACTATTGTATGCCTGTCATACACAATTGGTTTTAGTCCTTTTTCTTTTCTATCCCTAACAGTAAATTTTGTAATTTTCACCACAGGAGCATCTGTTACCTTAACTGGCAACAAATATCTGAATAAAATACAAAAGAAATAGCAAATGCAGTCTTTTTTGAGTTGTTTAATGGACATTGTATCAACAATAGCAGTTAAAAAAATACTTTGATAATCTCACATGCAATCACATCAAATACCTGTAAATAATAAAAACATCAAACACAATAAAAATTATTGTAATTATATCCTGTACTATTGTATGATCCAACAAGAGAGAGGTGCCTCTGCCTGAATTAAAATGCAAGGAAAAACATATGCTGAAGTCAATAATATGGATTTTATTTAACAGTAAATGTGAGGCTGAGAGATAGAAAAACATAGAGAAGGGGTCGAGGGTGCTGCTAAGATCAATCTCTAGTACTCTGAATGGTGCCCTGAGCAGGATCAGTTGCTGACACAGAACATTTTCTGCTCATGTAAAACAATTGTAGCCACAAACTACCACTTTTTCTGATCAGAATACCTTCAGTAGAAGTAGTCCCTAGACATGAAACCATTATTTAGCAAGAAATATCAAAAACCAAGAGGAAAAAAGAGGAAAAGGCAAACCCCAGGAATACGAATTTTTAAATTAAATGTGATGTCATTTTTTAAATTACTTAAATATCTTCAAAATAACTATTTGAGCTTTTTTCATTCAAGAGAAATCTTGGTTTTCTTTCTTGAGGTTTATACTCCAATATCCTGGTTTCTTGTCAAAGGACCCACACTCTTCATGACCAATTTTGGCTCTGAAATCTTTTAAATAAGGCTCAGGACAGTTAAGGTTCTGAGAAAAAAAACCCCAACTAAAGCAAATGTTTCCTCTTTGTATTTAAACCCTCAGTGGTAAACACTAAGAACAAACACCCCTAAAAAAACTTCATAATGTCAAGGCCAAGAGTGGGAACTAATATTTTCTACTCAGTTTTCCTATGTTCAGGTATGTAGAAATAACACCTCAACCTCAAATCACAAGCCTTGTTTCTCCAGAATTGTCAGTTCGTGGGTAATAAGTTAGGAATCAAGATACAATGGGTAACAGACTCTGGACTTGAAAGAACAAGGTAAAAAACAGAAATAAGCAGAGCAAGGGGAAGCACAGACCCTTAAGACTCTCAGGTACATATAGTTGTTAAAATAGGTTTGACCTTTGCACCACTTAAGTAGTTTTTGAGATCCTTCTGCTTAGAAAACTATTTTCTGGAGGCAATCCTGAGGGAAAAATTGCATGAACCCTTAGCAGATTATCATCTTGTACAAGACCTTTCTCACCTCAAGAAATCTTGCAACCTAAGAGCCTAAGATCTAAGTCCCAGCTATGGAAACACTAAATGTTTAAGGAAAGAACGTAAGAAATAGTGTGAAGTAAGCAACTGGTAAATATGATTTTTGACATTAATAATAAAGGGCCATAGATTTTGCACTTATAAGACAGGGATGAGCCTAAGAGCTTGTGAGTATTTGTGTTGGTCTGACCTGATTTTAGACATTGCCTAAGGGTCTAGTGACCATTGCCCCAGACGTGCTATTGCTGAAAATGTGTGAATACCACACATAGCACAGACATGAGAAACCAAGTGAAGATGTTACTACTTAGTAATGACTGGTGGGAGCTGCAATGTGCAGCTTTCAGACTTTAACTGAGCATCAGACTCCCCCTGAACACCAAACTCCTCCTACAGAAAACACTTGGTTTCATACACCAGGACATCCACTCTTCAGAGAGATGTGACCAGCCTTTGGGCCTAGAGAACATAAATAAGAAAAACATCAAAAAGAGGGTGTAAATATTTACTTTTAAAGCATAACAATTTTGGGTAATTATAAAAGTGCTTTTCCACTAAAAATTTTGGCTGAAAAAACTGGCATTACCACAATGAAACAGAAAAATAAATATGGCATTCTGATTTCATTGTTAAGAATTATAGACTAACAACAAATTCCTGTCTACGTACCAGTGTTTAACCACCCTGACAGAAACACAATATTTTCTTATGTTGACACAAAATGCCCCATACTTCAGTTTCTGCCCATTGTGTCTCATCCTGTTACACCTAACAGTCTGGTTCTGTCTTCTTTACACCTTCCCAGCAGTATTTATACACCTTAATCCCCCTGAGTTTTCTCTTCTGAAGCTCACCAGCCCAAGATCTTTCAGGCTTTCTTTGTATGAGAGACATTTCACTCACCAGATCACCTCCAAGGCCCTTCTGTTGAATTGGTGCATGTCTCCTTTGTGTGTGCATGTCTCCTTTGTGTGTGCATGTCTGTCTCCTTTGTGTGTGCATGTCTCCTTTGGGTGTGCATGTATCCTTTGTATGTGCATGTCTCTTTGTATGTGCATGTCTCCTATGTGTGTGCATGTCTCCTTTGTGTGTGCATGTCTCCTTTGTGTGTGCATGTGTCCTTTGTGTGTGCATGTCTGTCTCCTTTGTGTGTGCATGTCTCCTTTGTGTGTGCATGTCTGTCTCCTTTGTGTGTGCATGTCTGTCTCCTTTGTGTGTGCATGTCTCTTTGTGTGTGCATGTCTCCTTTGTATGTGCATGTCTCCTATGTGTGTGCATGTCTCTTTGTGTGTGCATGTCTCTTTGTGTGTGCATGTCTCCTATGTGTCTGCATGTCTCCTTTGTGTGTGCATGTCTCCTTTGTGTGTGCATGTCTCCTTTGTATGTGCATGTCTCTTTGTGTGTGCATGTCTCCTTTGTATGTGCATGTCTCCTATGTGTGTGCATGTCTCCTTTGGGTGTGCATGTCTCCTTTGTGTGTGCATGTCTCTTTGTATGTGCATGTCTCTTTGTATGTGCATGTCTCCTTTGTGTGTGCGTGTCTCTTTGTGTGTGCATGTCTCCTTTGTGTGTGCATGTCTCTTTGTGTGTGCATGTCTCTTTTGTGTGTGCATGTCTCCTTTGTGTGTGCATGTCTCCTATGTGTGTGCATGTCTCCTTTGTGTGTGCATGTCTCCTTTGTGTGTGCATGTATCCTTTGGGTGTGCATGTCTGTCTCCTTTGTGTGTGCATGTCTCCTTTGTGTGTGCATGTCTCCTTTGTGTGTGCATGTCTGTCTCCTTTGTGTGTGCATGTCTCTTTGTGTGTGCATGTCTCTTTGTGTGTGCATGTCTCCTATGTGTCTGCATGTCTCCTTTGGGTGTGCATGTCTCCTTTGTGTGTGCATGTCTCTTTGTGTGTGCATGTCTCCTTTGGGTGTGCATGTCTCCTTTGGGTGTGCATGTCTCCTTTGGGTGTTCATGTCTCCTTTATATGTGTATGTCTCTTTGTATGTGCATGTGTCCTATGTGTGTGCATGTCTCTTTGTGTCTGCATGTCTCCTTTGGGTGTGCATGTCTCCTTTGTGTGTGCATGTCTCCTTTCTGTGTGCATGTCTCCTTTGGGTGTTCATGTCTCCTTTATATGTGTATGTCTCTTTGTGTGTGCATGTCTCCTTTGTGTGTGCATGTCTGTCTACTTTGTGTGTGCATGTCTCTTTGTGTGTGCATGTCTCCTATGTGTGTGCATGTCTCTTTGTGTGTGCATGTCTCTTTGTGTGTGCATGTCTCTTTGTGTGTGCATGTCTCCTTTGTGTGTGCATGACTCCTTTGTTGCAGAGAGCATAAATCTGGACCCATCACTCATGATGCATTTACCAGTACCAATCACCTTCTTATCATAACATGTTTGGAAATGGTTTCAAGAACTATTTGCTCCATCACCTTCTCAGGGATTGAAGTAAGGTTGATGGTCATGTAGTTCCAGTAGTTTTGAGGATTTTTCCTTATGCATTCTCTTATGTTCTAAAAGCAGCTCCAAAAGATTTGATGTACATTCCCTTTTTACAGCTAAAGCATAAGTATGGGTAAAAAATAAATACAAAGCACATTCTTTATTAAAGTTTGTGTTAATCAGAGTTACAGCCTGTACCCTATACCATGCCTAGAATCCTTTAGAAATACAAACAAATTTACTACTTTCTTCTTCTTTTTAAAACAAACGAAGTGATAATTGTCATATTAATTAGTATATTCACAATTTCCTATGTGAACTTGGAATGAGATATCCCCTTTTTAAATTCCTGTTGTACCTTGGTCATTTTAAGCAGTACAAAATGTCTGAGAGTCTTCTTCCTTCTTAAACAAATTACCAGCATTTTGGATTAGATATTTTTCAAAATCTTTTAATATCTGTTTTACTGATATTTTCATCTATATATGAGGTGTATATAAGCAAATAGAGCATACATTGCTAAACATACACATTTACTATTCTAGAGTTGATGCTCTCTTCATTTGAATACATCTTTTCCTTTGTGGAATATATCTTTATTTTTGGATAGCCACCATCCTCATAATGAACTTTTGATACTCTTCCATATGCTATTGGTTTTTTATTTTTCTACTTCAAATTATTTTTGGATTAATGTAGAAAGTGATATTAAAATGAATAATTTTTTTTCTGAAAATTTTAAAAAATGTCCCTGGAAAATCTTCATGCCACATGCAATTTTTATACTCTTTTATTCTTTTAGCCACTTAGAAAAGTTTTTAAAATAGTATTAATTATATAAATAATTAAATAATAGCAAAAATTAGTGCACTTTTAAAATGTAGTGTTTGAAATAACTACAACATTCCTTTGCAGCTTTTATCTACTGACCTTACACTCCTCTGTTGACCGTTTCACATGCACTGTTTTTTTTGCTATGAGAATTTTACTTCTGAGTAAGCCATGAGAGTTTTTTGTTTACTCTTTTATTGTTGGGGTTTTTTAATTATTATTTTTTATTTTGATTTTCATTATGTTATATCTCAGTCCTGTGCAATGATAGGAGAAAAAGTTATTCTTTTCTTGTGGTAGACTGACTGATTTTTCCAAGAAGCACTTTATTGATGACATCTAATTTATTCCTTGCATCTTACATGAACATTTACCCACTTTACTTGGAGTAATTGAAATCTCCTTTACAACCTCTCATCTCCATTAGACACAGATGAATAATGCCATTTCAGTTGCCCCAAGGCAATGGAATCTTTCACACGGAGTTGAGAGGTGTGACATAGGTCTTTAGGGCAATAGCTGATCTTCTACACCAGCAACTGGATACCACAGCGAGCGCCCCAAGGAAATGTCACTAGACACCTTTATGCTAACAACTGAACCCTGCCCTGTTCTTTTTCTGTAACAAGATTCTTCCTCTGAAGCTAGGCAAGTCTGCTAAAAAACATACTTTGAGTTCTTTCATTAGAACAACAATCCAAGCATGTCTTGTACACTCCCAAAGTGAATATCCACTCGTAAAATGCCACTCAAAATCTGCTCTCACTGGGATGGCATTACATATGAGATTCAATCATTAAATTCTTTAAGAACTTAATGCTTGAAGCAAATCCAAAAATATCTTATAATTCACAGTTCTATTAAAATCTATATGAAGTCCATGGTAGTATTGACCCACATTTGCAGCAATTAAGAAAATAATACAATTAACATCAATTTCAATTAATTTCACCCTGGTTTCCTACATATAACACAAGTCCAATTATTTTAGGTTTCTTTGAAGTAGGAGAAAGCACATTATCCAAGAGGGAAAAATGCACAATACTGTTACCACATGCAGAAGCAGTCAATTTGCATGGTATATAGCAAAGCTTATGGCAAAAAACTAAGATATTAAAAACACTTTCATTATATTTCTAAATTCATTTTTATCTTTAAAGGTCTGCTTTCATCTCTTGGGATAGTTGGAGGGAAAGAAAAAGGCAGCTACTGTACATCAAAATTATACTTGGTTGCAAACTATCTTGTACTTGTATCTGTGAAAACTAAACCTAAATATTCTTCACATCTTTAAAACAATATTGAAATTGTGTTCTGTAAGTTAAATTGAAGTCAGAGAAGAAATTAAGCCAAAGATAGGAACAGGAAAGGAAAATAGATTCTAGATAAGATATAGCAGTAGTAACTCTGTGGAAGTATATAACATCTGTGTTGACAAGCTTCAGCACACAGGCTAAGAGCGTGCTAAAATGTGGTTTTGAATACAATCGAGGGAAGAATGCAAAACATTTTTTAACAGAGAGAATTATAAGCATAAAAAGCTGATCATCCTTCACTGTTAAACATAAATAAAATTGTTTATTGATTCTTTATAAGAGGAGAGGAGAGGAGAGGAGAGGAGAGGAGAGGAGAGGAGAGGAGAGGAGAGGAGAGGAGAGGAGAGGAGAGGAGAGGAGAGGAGAGGAGAGGAGAGGAGAGGAGAGGAGAGGAGAGGAGAGGAGAGGAGAGGAGAGGAGAGGAGAGGAGAGGAGAGGAGAGGAGAGGAGAGGAGAGGAGAGGAGAGGAGAGGAGAGGAGAGGAGAGGAGAGGAGAGGAGAGGAGAGGAGAGGAGAGGAGAGGAGAGGAGAGGAGAGGAGAGGAGAGGAGAGGAGAGGAGAGGAGGATTCTGGCTTTCAGATCATCTTCAGGGCCCTCCTCTGGACTCACTCCAACAGGTCCTTCCTGTGTTGGGAGCCTCAGACAGGGATGCAGTACTTCAGGTTGGGTCTCCCAAGGACAGAATAGAGGTGGAGAATCACCTCCTTTGACCTGCTGATCTTTCCTTTTTTGATGCAGCCCAGGATGTGGTTGGTCTTCAAAATCTTAAATATTCAGTAACATCTACCTGTTTCTGCCTGTTTAGAAAACTGTTAATGCAAGCAAGTCAGCTGTTTGCCAAAAATAAAGTGGGGGAACTAGATCATCAAGAACATGGATGTCTTCCACCACAGAAGCTACCATTTTGATAACCAGGAGTCAGACTACTCCTTTCTAATGATATTGCATTTTTAAATTGGTAGCTGTTCTTGCACTGTGATACATTAGATAAAGGGTAAGATTTAGCAGCACAAGAAAAACAGTGCTCAAAACCATCAGACTTTCAACAGTACCCTCCTACAGTGCATTGAGCCATGTCTGTGGAATTTGGCAAAAGTTTAAATGCATGTTATTGCTATCTGTAATGTTCCAGGAACTGCTTGGAAATGACAGACGACATCTTGGGGACAACAACAATAAATAAACTAGCATAAACTCATTATGCTGGTTCCAATGTGATGACATTTTCAACAAAAAACAGGGGTTTATTTTCTTCCTTGTTTGTTTTACTGAGATAAACTTGTTTACACATAGCCTTTCCAAATACTAAACAATTGTTAAATAATGAAAATTAAAGTGATTGAGATTATTTATGAAACATTATTGTTACCTTGATCTACATAATATTTTCATTTGAGTTGTAGCATAGTTTTAGTACAAAAATAGGTGTTTAATATTAAAAGCAAAAACAAACAAACAAAACCAAAAACCATTATGTGTTGCCTTAATCAATGATTTTCACATATTCTTCATAGTCTGTTTATACCCAAGCTGATACCTTCAAATACAGCTATGAAAAATGCAAAGATTGGTAATACAGGTTTTGACAGTTTCCTCTTCCTTAGCTACTACTCTGTAAGCATTCAAATAATAGAAAAATACTGGTGAATTAAAGTAAAAATCTGCCTCTCTTAGTTTTTCTTTTACTGTCTATCATCTGTTTTTTATTCATCCTATCAGTTGTTTGTTTTGTTTTTTTCTGTACATAGAAGTACAGCACTGAAATTATAGTTCTTTGTATAAAATCACCCCTCTAAACAATTTATTTTAATACTGAAAGCATCTTCTTTGCCCAGATCTGCATTCAGGTGTATTTTTTACATACTCATTCCAAAATTAGATAGTTTTGCAGAAGGAATGAAGAGCTCAAGGCTGTATAAACTCTAGGGGGGAAAACTCAAGGGTACACTTGTACAAACAGGTAAAACTCTATTTCCTCAGTTGGTAAATGGGACATAGTAAGATCATGAATATCCTAGTTTAGACTAAGTGAAAGCTCTTTTTCTTACTGAATTTGATGTGGCATGAATTCTAATAGTGGAACAACAATCCAGGAACTAATTTTCACAATACTCTGCCAAATTATTCAATACACTTATATACAAGGCAGTTTTATATATCTTTGTATATAAATGCATATAAATCTTTGTATGTAAAGTCTTTGTATAATCAGTTTTAGGAAAAGAGTTGTCTTTTATATTGTTTGAAGAATATTTTTTCACTTAAAACTGTTTACAGTGAACTCAGAAGTATTCACTTCTGAGAGCTGGAAAAGTGAAATGCAAAACACACTTGTCTGTTTTCAAATAATGCAGAATCAGAATTACATTGACCACACACCGATTTCTACATTTTAACTGTTCTCCACTTTTTTGGTTATTTTTATAAATAATGGAGGGAAATATGATTACTGCATCAAGATTAATCTTACCAGAGGTATCTGCTCAGAATGAATCAGGTTCTAGACATGTCAGTTTATGAGCACTGCCTAAAAAGAGAAACAGGGTGACTAACATATATATATATATATATATATATATATATATATATATATATATATGTACACACACATATACACATATACACAAAATATAGGTGTTAAGGTAAAAGGTACATAGATGTACATAGAGTACATCTTTACCTTGAAGGAAATAAGGGAAATTTTAGAGATAGTTTTATGTGCCTGAAAATATGCACTATTTTTGGCAACCAGAAATGAAATAAGAAACAATTATTCAGACTCAATAATCATAATCACGAATTAAGGAAAAATTAAGGACAGATGCAGAAAAGACGCATCTTACCTTATAAAGATAAAATTTCAAAAGGACAGTAGTAGAAGCTACAGTTCTAACTTTTTCCTACCCTCCTTTTCTTTTTCCCTACCAGCCTTTTCTGTAGCTTCTGTTAGAGAGCTTCTCAAAGTGCAGGGAAGGAAGTAGTGAGAGATATGTTCAAATATAAAGAGTTTGCAACACAAACCAATGCCATCTTAATGGAGGTGGATAAAAACTCTACAGATATCTCACACTGTTCCTACTAAAATCTGTATTTACAACAGTTCATGCCTTGTAATAGGTATTTCAGGTGCAGTAGCAATACCTTCATGAATATCTTGGGTGGGAAGTCATGTTTCAGGCTCACTGGCTTCAAAGATTAGTTGTGAGTATAAAAATAGCATCATAAAATAGAGTTCCATCAATGCTTATCTGAACAGAGAAGATCCAAGGCTTTTATGTTTGTCTCATCATTAACTACTTACCTACTCAAATGCTCCTTGAACCATTAACAATATAAACAGACCTAGTGAAAAAATGGATTGACTGCAATTCCAGGGGGAAAGGGAAAAGTTGTCTGAAAGAAAGCCCCTGAACATCTCACAGATTAAGGTGAAACACAGTTGTTCACTTAGGGATATACTTTCATGTTATACCCGGTGATGCTATAAAAACTGGGAAAAAAAACACTCTTCTGTCTCAAAAACATGTTCTTTAGATATTATTTCATTGCTAAATAATGTTTTTTGGATGTCTTAAGTGCTCTAAGTACTTTTAAAATGTGTTTGTCTGAAAAAATCTATCTGCATGAAACAAAATGCTACCACAATGTGGGAAGTACCAAGAAAATGTTATTTTGGGTAAATTCTGAGTCCTAATAATTTTCTGCACATCTAAACTCCATAAAAATATGAAAACTGAGTTTTAAAGGTAAAAATATGAAAATATTTTGTCATCAAAATAAAATTAAAAAATAAACAAAAATAAAAACTGACTAAATTTATTCAGTACAATTTTTATATTGCTAATATCATCAAATTTTCCTTTTTCACTCTAGTGAAAATCATCAAATTTTCATTTTCCTTTTTCACTCTAGTTCAGGATCATCAAAGAAAACATTTAGAATCCTTGAAAACTGTTAAAAGACTTTTTTTTTATCTACCACTGAAATAATTAAAAATATACATTCAGAAGTGTGACATAGTGTTAAGATCCAATTATTGAGAGATGCTTCTGTCCAAATTAAGGTGCAAACAAGACCATATGCCAAAGTCAATACTATGGATTTTATTAAACAATGAAGTGTGAGGCAGAGACATAGAAAGATATAGAAAAGAGGAGGTGGGGAGAGGAGAAGGGAAGGGGGAGAGAGAGAGAAATAGAGAGAGACTGGAGTGGCTGATCATTCAAAACTTTACAATATTTATGGATTTTAGCAAACAATGAATGCATATTGGGTACACAGTTCTCTTAGTCTATTGATTATTTCCTCACTTCAAATGCTAATTAGCCCCATGCAGTCTTTCTTTTCACCTGAGTCAGTGGTTGCTTGGTTCAGTGGGACCATGGTCAGAATGTTTTCCTGCCAGAATTGCCTTTTACCCAGTCAGAGGTCATTTCAGCAGAGTTTGCTTTCCTTGTGGCCCAGAAATTAGCGTTCTTTGTGTTAATTATTAGTGATCCATTCTTCTCCTCCAACTTTGTTACCTTGCCCTAGGTCTGAGATAACATCTGGACAATAGAACAACCTTTATCTTATCTCAAATTCCCAGCTTGTGGCTTATTTCGGTTCCAAGTTTCAGGTATCCAGAGAGGCATATCTGGGGGAGCTTCCTTGGTCATTGTTGGTCTTAGATGTCACCTGTCCCATAACTTGGGGTGATCTTTGTTTGACCAGAGATGTGTGTATGAGCAGTTGCTTCTTTACAGTTTGCCACAGTGGGAATTGTTTTCTGGATGCCTTAACCAGGATGTGCTAGCCAGATCTCACCTCTGCCAGGTTAGAAACATCCTGTCAGTCCCTCTGTGCTTATCTCATGGCAGTGTCCTTCTGTGACTTAAAGAGTGTTTGAGACAGGCAGATGTGCGTTTTAGGTACTGACACATAATCAAACCAATTAATGAGTTAAAAAAGGGTGTTGATTTTTTGAGTTTTTAAAATTTACAAAATTATCCAAATAATAATGTAATCTCACATAAAAAGAACTTTTAAATGGAAATAAAACATCTTAGAAATACCCTTTCCACTGAATGAAAATAAACAAAAAGATGAAAGGTTGATTACAGATTTTTTTAAAATTCTTCTTTATTTCCTTCTCTTCCTGGAAGGCTTGAGAGATGGAAAGATTAAAAAAAGAAAAAAGGAGAAAAAAATCTTTCATCAAACAGAATTCTGAATTATTGTAATTGAAAAAAAAGAAAAAAAATACAACTAAATGCAAGAAATTCAGTCCAGGTGAAAAAAAAATGTGTGTGATGATCTCACACAATAAATCCAGATAATCTAAATTTGATTCAAGCATGTATGTTGTCAAAAGCAAACAAGGATGCAAGTCATCTAATACTCTTTGTACATTCAACATAAATCTACAAACATATGGAGATCATATCTTAATTGAATATTTCACATAGTTCTAATAATCTCAGAATAATAGCTAATAGCTCACCTCTAGGAGATAATATCTCAAAGCCCTGGCCTGAAAAAATGCAGGCTTTGGAAAAAAACAATGCAATAACCAGCTGAGAGTGAATGGAGCAGAAGGATATTCTTTTTTTTTTTTTCTTTTTTTTTGTAAGCAGATCTCTGTTGAAAAGCAAATGTGAGGCCTCAGGTGTGAAAATGAGCAAAAAAGGTTAATAGTCTCTAGAGACACCAACTAAAATAGTCTTTTGAAAGCATGTTTTTCTCAGAGTTGGTTGTGAAAGCCCAGATTGCTGTCTTGGGCTAGACAATTAATTATGTCTGGAGAACTTCATGTGGTGCTATGATGCATTTGCATTCTTCATAACAATTTTACTTCTGACTACTACAACAATGCTTATGTCAGGAGACCACCTACCACTGCTTTCTGTCTCCCACAGGCTACTTCCAGTAGTATTCTAGTTTTGGCTGGGAATTAATTTTATTCACAGCAGCCTGAAAGGTGCTGTATTTTGGATTTTTGACCAAGACAGTCTGGATAATGCAGGGATATTTTAGCTATTGTTGAGCTAAAGTTACACAGCATCTAGGTATTTTCTGCTTCTTACACGGCCCCTCCACTGAGTAGGCTGGGGAGTACCAGGGGTTAAGCAGGGACACAGCCAGGAAATCTGACCCCAATAGACCCATACATATGTCATGCTCAGCCATAAAGCTACAGAAAGAGGAGAAAGAGCGGGGACATATTCAGAGCTATGGCCTTCATCTTCTCAGGTAACCATTACCCCTGATGAATGCCTGTTTTTCCCAGAATAGCTAAATATCTCCCAGGAAAAGGGAAGCAGTGAATAAATTACTTGCTTCACTTTGCCTGCATGAAGAGCTTTCTTTTACCAATACAGCTCCCTGTATCTCAATGCATGGGTCTCTCCTGTGCTCTGCTGGAAGGCAAGTGAGCAAGTCTTGTGAGGCTCAGCTGTCTGAGAGGGTTAAGACAAAAAATCTTCAGTCTACCCCAAGTAACGCTGCTCAAATTTCTAGTAGAGAGCTGTTCATAGTTCTAAACAGCTCTCTAAAAACTGAAGATTACCAGACCATCCAGCTCTTTCATTCTTCATGACAAGATTCTTACTTAATAACTAACTTTAGTGAATTTGGTGAGCAAGGTATCGCAGGTCTTAAATGAAATTCAGAGAGGCCTTTTTTTTTTTTTTTTTTTTTTTTGCATAAGCAACATGCATGGTTTGGTTTAGCAGTTTGATGTCTATCTTTTTAAAAAAGTTCCTCTACATGTATGCTTGATGAGGCACACTACATAAAATTTTAAACTTGCACTAATTCAGACACATTTTCTAACTTAAATAATCTCCTTGTGTCTTGAGTTTGGTCTTTAAGACTTTATTGTCTTCATTCTAATAGTCTTAAGTTTCTACAAAATCATTTAAATTGGTATTTTAAGATAGAATTCAATATATGAAAAGAAAAGGGGGGAAAAAAGAAGAAAAAAAATAAAGCCACAAAGTTTCACATTAAAATTCACCAAAAATAATTATAAGGTCTTCAGCAGGTATCATTAAATTTGATTCCATTTGACATACTACCAAAGAATAAGCTTGCCACGATGGATGTAGCTACAAGGATAACATACACTACAGGAATATCATTACAGTTCATTTCATTACTTCTGTGCAAACAGTGCATATCTAACTTAAAACAAAGTTCTCTTTTGAAATGCGCTCTTTCTTAAGAAAAAAATAAAATTGGGTATCTTACAAAGAAACACATCTTTAAATTACTTCTGTTCCTTCTCTTGAACTATAATTACCAAAGGATTGCCATGAAAAGAGCTAAAGGCTATAATTAATATTATTCTCTTTTTCTTGGATGAAGCATTTAAATACAGTGCATTATTTCATTGATCTCCCTGCAGACAAAGTCATGCCAATCCTTTTTTAGAAACAAGTTTCCTACCCAATTTCCCCTCCTTATAACTTTGAACAGCATGTTCTTTTGCAGTTCCCAAATGTTCAGAAATACTTTCAGAATAACAATGAAATGGAAGACATGGAGATTACAATCATGTTAACATTTTCCATTGGATTTTTCATAGATAGTGATCAATAATTATTTTCTGATTCTTCTTACACTGGTTTAATGCATCAAAATTAACCTGCAGAAGGTTCCAGAGATTTTCTCAACAACAGCTTTGGTTCTGTAAGGATGTGGAGCCAAATTAAATGATCAACCTGCATATTAAATAATCAAATGTTTTCAGACCAATTTTGCTTAACCATATGTCCTTCCTCTTTGTTGTAGGCTCATAAGCTATAGGAGCTGTTCAGTTTGTTTTCTAAATGTAAAATATTAATATGGGTCAATTATTTGAATAAAATTTTTATTTAAGGCTTTTATTTTTTTCTTAAACAAAAATATAAATTTCATTAAATTTAAGTGAGATTTGAGAGATGTCTCTTAATATGCACTGGTTTTTCCTACAGCAATCCTTTCTTTCTCTTGCAATATCCCACCAAAATAATGGATGTGAGAATATGAGAATACCTGCCCATTTAATTAGAAATCACTTAAATAGATTAAAAATTTGTCTTCTTTGTCTATTTCAAAATACATCATTCTTTCACTTTAGCTTATTCACTGATCCGAAACAGCTGTAAGAGCTTAATACATTATTGCATTATTTTTGTGTATATATATACATGCATCACAGATGTATCTTAGCTAGTGCAAAACTCTGAAAACTGGGAATAAAACTATTGCTGAGTATAGAAAGAATAGGGATGACACAGTGACATGGATAAATAAATCGCTTATTTGTCTTCATCTAAATTTGGTAAAACCGGAAAAGTGCTTAGTGGTTTAGAATTGTTCAATGCATAAGGGATGATTTTTGCCTGGAAAGGGAGGATGTATGTCTTTATACATATAAATGTATATATGTATATGTACACCTATAAGTACTTATATTTCCAAATAACTCTGTCATCTGTTATTTAAACAAAAGGGCTTTGTCATTCTTTATTTTTTAAACTAAATTTAAAACTGTATTTTCAGCTTGTTTTCGCAGAAGCATCAGGGCCTAAAGGTTGTTAATCCAGTGGATTTCAGTCATAGCTATACATAGTTTAAATGTCTGTGTACAGTGCACTTCACAAAATCGTTTTTCCTAAGAGTTACTTTAGACTGGATGAATTATTTGTGATTTCAGATTTTTTTTTCTCGCTGCTATAGTCCACAGAACATAGGGAAAGAAATTGGAAGAGCACTGAACTGGGAAAAAAATAGAGAGAGAGAAAGGGACCGAGAAAGAGAAAAAAGGGAGTGCAAGAGAGAGAAGGAAAGAAAGAGAGAGAGAAAAAAAGCTCACATCAGAACAAAAATGGGCTTTTACAGACTTGACCCAGGCTCAGATAGAAAAGCATGAATGAAAGAGCATTTTGCTAAAACAATTGCTACACTTATCCACATTGAAAATCTAACATCAGAAGTAAACCCTACTTTTCAAGTGTTTTTAATGGTGAAAATTATATTTCCAATATTTTCTATAACTGAACAAAGTACCATATATTTAAAATAGAATTAATATGCCCTGTCTGCTTTAGGAAGCTGATATATTATTTTGACATTAATTGCTATGTTCTTGAAATGGTTCTCCCACTGTCTTCTGTTATTAACTTCTCCAAATGAAAATGCTAAGTAATCCTGTAAAACCTTAACAAGACTTTGTATAAACATGCAGTCATCTTAGAATTAGTAGTGCATGACGGTCATGACATTATATTTTTCTATTTTTTCATTCAAGAAATAAAGACTTTACAGTACAATTTATCCTTTGATGCTTTAATAACATACTTGTTAAATAAACAGATGAAAAAGAAAATTAAAAACCAAGATAATGCTGATATTTTCAGGAAACAAGTCCTGGATAAAACAAATTCCAATCTCTCTCTGATTAGTATACTATAAATATTTTCTTAAACAATCAAAATAGACAACACCATTAAAATTCAATATCTTCTTCAGTTTGCTGTTACACATTTCTAGATTAATATTCTTGGAGTGTTAGTTGAAATTCCTCATTGATATGCCTAGGCACTCTGACCTTGGGATGTTAATCTGAACACAAACATTTATCTCTGCCTTGTCACTGTTTTAGCTTGTGTCTTATGATCAAGTCTCTTAGATGGGTGGATATCCATCACTCTGCTGCCATTGGCCTGTGTTGATTTATAGATGACATCTCAAAGCAATAGTTGTTTTGAACTGTTCAATGCTCCATAAAATAAAGCAAGAAATTTCATAGTACTCCTGTGCTCTGGTAGTAACTACAGCTATTCAATATTTCCCAGTATAATTTATCATACTGTGGAATAATAGATTGACTTCTCCTTTCTTTTTCCATTGCTTTAGTCTTGTATTAGCCAGTAAGATGCCATGTGGTGCCTATATACTTAAAGGAGAAAAGAATCTAAGTAAAATTCCTTGGCAATGTTGCAAGTAGATTTTAGTCATGCTGCTATACTTTGTGAGCTGTAAATTTTCAGCAATGTTTTGTAACATTCTACCCAGCAGAGAATGTAAGCCTTTTCAGTTTTCACAAAAAGAGTAACAAATATTATAACAAATATCATTATAGAGAAAATGTAAAAATATATTTGAATATGAAGGAGAAGGAATTTATTTCTATACATATTTGATTAATTAGAGAGGATCAAAGGGAAATCATATTAATTAATAATGTGTTGTAAAAGAGTTCTCCCTCTCTCTTCCTCTAAGGGGAAAAGAAAGTAAGAAACATTTTTAAGAAACAATGTTATGAAAATAGCCTTTTCCTTTAGATAAATATAGTGAGCAGATTTACTATTAATTTTTGTTTATGTGATTCACTTCCCACATATTATTAATACTTTTTAATATTTCATTTCAGTGTTTGGAAGTCCATTCTGTGAAATGATTAGTCTAATGCATTGTGTAATTGAGGTGCTGTTGCAATAAGGAAAGGAGTTACTGGTATTGATTATGTGAATAATGTGTGTGGCAGGTTTGGGTGGTTTTTTTAGTTGAGATTTGGAGTATGCAGGGTTTTTTCTTATGGTAGTAGTACTGGAGTTTTTTTTCCCCCATGAGGATTTAACACTAGAATCTGTACATTTTGATAGAATGAAAATTTGGGAAAAAATTCTTTTAAATTCTACACAGTCTAAATGCTATTGCCTGCATAAGATACCAAGACAGCAATTGTAATTTAGAATTAGAATTAGAACTTCAGGATATCTCTATTACAACATCCTGGACATAAGAACCATCTGTGATGTCAGACCAGACTGCTTAGGACTATATCTGATATGGGCTTGTAAATCTCCCAGGATAAAGACTGCATAACCTATCTAGACAATTTGTTTATTTACATTCAATTCTACATTGATCATAGTTGTTTAATGTGCACTAAGAAATTTGAGAAGAAAAAAGCTTTTTTTTTTTTTTTTACGTTGGTATTTTTTCCTCTAACTTTTATAGGTATATTTTAATCTTATTATCATTACAACTATTGGGACATTGACATATAAACATTCAGCAGAGAATTTTTGAGAGATTCTAATGCTCATTAAAGAGTCATTTAAAAGAAATAAGGGAAGAAATGCATATTAATTTCCTTGTTTTGTGGCTTGTTTACTTTTCTGTAGAGTGAAACTGAGATAGACATATGTCTGACTTACATTCTATTCCAGGTTTCCCAAAAGCCTAATGCTTACAAGGTTTATTTAACAATAACGTGAACAATTTTAACATTTTCTCCCAAACTGTAATAACAATTTTAAAAAAAATCTGGTAAAAATACAGATGTACAACAACCAAAAAAATTAAAAGAAAGGAAATTCTTATTCTTGGTATATAATGGCAAACTTCCAATTTTTTAAAAATATATATTTATAATAATATAGACAGTTATAATTATATCCTAATACTTGTATTACTTTGCGTTGTCATAAATTTATACAGGGGAGTATTCTCTCCCCCAGTACTTAGCCAGCATATATTATGAAAAATATCAGGGTAAGCAATCTGTTTTTTTCTTTAAAAACTTAGAGAGTTGTAAAGGGGGAAGGGTTCTACAAGTCACCTGCCCCAATTTTCTGCTCAAAATATGTCAGTTGACAGCAGGTTGCTCAGTGCCTTTTCTGCTTGAGTTTTGAAATTCTACAAAGTTTGAAAATCCATGGTGTCTCTATTCCAGTGTTCGACCTCCCTTATGATCAACTTTTTTCTCAATATATTAAATCAGATTTTCCACTGTTACAAGCTATGCCTGTTGCTTCTTATTCTTATCCTATCCCTGAACACAAGTATGGAGCACCAGTCACATCATCATTGCACCCTCCCTTGTGAGCTGCAAGGTCCTTCTTTACCCTCATAAACCCCATTTTTTCAGCTTTTCCTCATATCTCTTTTTTTTCCTATATCCTTTTTGTCACTTGGTACACTGCTTTACGGAGTAGTTGACCCAAATTTTTCTCATGTTTTTTTTTGTTGTTTTCCTTTTTCCTTTCAACTGACAGACTTACAGAAGCCCTTTTTATTAACTTGTGTATCCAGTGCTAGCTTCAAGTCCCGTTGAGATTTGACTTCCCAGTTCCATACCTGCAGTCCCAGGTGTTGTCTCTATAGTCTTCCTGGGTAATTCACTCTCATTTCCATTTCCTACATTCTTCCTTTTCTGTTTCTGTTTCTCTGTGCCAGTCTTCTGCTTTTCAGACTGAACACTGCAAAGGACTGCTCTTGTTCTTTAGAGAAATTATTTTTAAAGATCAACTTTTTCTGCTTGGACCCTGTGCCCTTCAGGACAGTGTTCCAAAGGGTTCACTCGAGGTGATTCTTAAAGAAGGCCAAATTTCTTTCCCTTGAGGTCCAGTATTTGGGATTCTATTTGTTTGGTAACTTGTCTAAAGATTTTAAAATTTGTCATAGCGCACTTGCTTCACATCCCCAGTGAGTTTTTCCTTGCTTGTAATTGTTATGTCAAGCAGAACGTCTCCCCTGTCTGTTCACTCATGTCATTGAGATATGTCAAGACAGCCCTGTCTCCTCATTTCCCGAGCTGTCTACCGTTTATTACAGCACCTAGTTAGGCAATTTATCCCTCCACATATCTACAATGCCACTGAGATTGTGGCTGTTCAGCTGTATATGAACCACTAATTCCTCATTCTCTCCTTTTGCTGTGTGAATTCCTGTACAAGAAAAATATATGGAACCAGTCTCTACCAGAAGGAAATACTCTCAGTTAGGAAATGCTTTATACCCTTTTCCCTATGAAAATAAACTCTTCAAAACATTGTGCTTTCCCCATAGTCAGATATCAGCTACTGCATTAAAAATTACATTCAGCTGAATGTAACAGATATTTTATACCTGCACATAAACTTTCATTTTTGCCCATTCCCCTCTCTTTATATATTTGATTCACAAACCTATTAGACATTACAACTTCAGGTCTGTAAGGCTGGAACCCCAAGATGTACATTTATGTCAAATATGACAAATGTAGATTATTCTTAGGAGAAAGACAACTATGCTGATATTGTTTTAGGTATTATATTTGATGAAAATCATTTTACATTTTGTGGAAACACTACCTGTGGCATTGATTTTTCATTTGAACATGTGGTGGAAAGAGAGAATGTAAATACATAGTATAATGACTGAAGAATCCTCCTTATTTTTTGTAATATTTTGTTTACAATTCTGATAGTTGCAGAAATTTGATTCCTTATCAATATTTTCCTTTTAGTACATTTTAGTAGTGTTTTAGCAAAAGTTTTCATTAAGGTTACTGAAGCTTTGTGTATTTTTTTTTTCCCTCAGAAAACATCAATATTTGAAATTCTGTACTTGGTTGACAGCAAAAATATAAAAAAGATAAAAATAATTCTGAACTTTTCAAGACTTTCAGCTGAGCTATAAGAACACTAAATTGTTCTTGGTCATTGAGGCATGTGATAAGAAAAACTGATGACCTTGATTTATATGTTCTTGAAATAGCCCTTTTCACCTTAATATCCATCCATCTTAAGGACAAGAAGTTTGTCCATGATATAACATAACATATGCTCCAAGGTGATGCTAAATGTCGAGGGAGACAACTGTAAACTCTGTCAGTGAGGTATGGCTATGGCAAATCAGGGTGTTCCTGTGCTTTAACTGTGTGTCATATGTTACTTACACTGCCTTTAAAACTTTCATAAAACTCTAAAAAGACCTTGTATGTTATTTTTATTAATCATTTGTGCATTTCCTAGATAAAAAGTTGGCACCAAGGTAAATTTCCCTCTTACTCCTTCCCTTCACGTTTATCACTCTCCTTTTCCTCACTCAATGAAACTGAAAAAAGTATGTTTTTCCTTTGATGAAATCACACACGACTCAGAATGATTACTGAAAATAAGTTGTAGCCAACACTGGGGTGGGCCTCAACTATGTTGTTTGCAGTACTAAGTGAAACTGAGCAGAATAGATTTCTTTAATACATACAGATTAGTGAAATACCAATAAAGTGGTTGAATAAGGATTTTACGTTATTAACATACCACGAACTATCCAGAGAAAACTTTAGCAGTGTGTCTTATTGCATCTTCCTTATTTTGGGATGATTACAGACAGACTTCTTTGAAGATAAATGTGAAGTAATGGGAATGTCAGGCCATTGTTGGGATTTTGCTGTCACAGAGGTGGAAACATTCCAGCAGGTTTTGAAGCAGTCATGGTAAAACTGTATCTTGACCAAAAGCTGTACCAGCAACAAATTACTGTATTTTTTTTTTCTCTAGAGGGACTTCAATAGCTCTACATAGACTGAAATTCTCTCACTAAAGACTATAATTCACCTAGTCTAAAAGAAGTCAACTCTTTATTGCCAAATCAAGTGCATTATTCTTAATGATGTACTCATTTTATGAACTGAGAAGTGCAAATGGCTTCTTCACTATTTTTCAAAAGCTTTTTGCTTAGCCATAAAAGGAATGGACTCATAAGTAATACCTGCTGATTATGCAAATATCAGTTCCTATCACTACTTAGACATATCTCTAATTTGTGTATGTTCTTGCTCTACCAGAAAAATATTTCCTCCTAGTTGTTTATATGTCAGCACTTATTTCAAAGCTCAAACAGATGTGTAAACAGGTTTGTTAGCACTCACTTATACAGTTTTGCAGATGCATTTGTCACAACTGAGAGCAGATAAAGCAGGAGCATTACCCAAGCAAATAGAACATCACCAGACTTACATGGAATTATCTTCTTTTTTGTGCATACAAAAGAACTAGATGTGTGTTTCACACACAGAAAATACTTAGGAGAAATTAGTGTGAAAAGCTGCAGAGAACACCCAGCTGAAGTAATTTAGAGATAGTAATTACCTCCACATTATTGTTATTGTAGTTCTTACCACACACTACGAAGCAGAAAATAAGAACCTCGGACTCATAGAATACTTGAAAGATATTGTAAAGATTCCCCTCAGTAAAGCTTTGTGTGTCACCTCATTAAAAAAACTTAGTAAACTGATGATAGCAATCATCTAAGCATGCTTTTGGAAGTAATGGTAATTTTAAAGGGCCATTTTTATACATCAATGCACATTTAGGTATACTTGTAATTGGTTTTTATTTATATTCCAGTTTATACTCTATAGGTTAACCATACCTGGGTACTTGTGGATGAAGAAACATACCTAAGGAGTTGAATCACTTTAATATCTTGTGCATTCCATATTTCAATAGCAATGCACAGTCAGAATACAAGTTGAGCATAGTGAGAAAGAAAGACAGTTAAATACACTAAGCAAATCAAGAAAATCAGCCTCAATTAAATTTGTTCAGATTTGCAGAAAAAAAATCTAGATCAGGTCTCTGTAAAAGTTCTAGCATATTTTATTGCACTCCATTTTCTCCCATCAGCACTAATTTCCCTCCATTCTAGCTGACCTCCTACTCCCACCATCATCCATAAGGAGAATTTTACCTTGAAAAGCTACATTTCTCACAAACAGTGAAAAAGAAATAATTACAATAAGCCTTTCCTACTATACTAGTTTTAGATTTTATATTTCTTTTTATTTTAAAATAGAAAATACTTATATATTTGTATTCTCAGAGTTGTAAATGTTTTATTTTATTTAGCAGATAGAGAAAGCTAATGCAAAGCAGGAGTATATGCACTGTGCAGCAGCTGCTGTTTACTACTTACCGTGAAATCCTTCTGTTTCTCAATTCTTCCAACCTATTAAAATTAATTGCTTTACTAATTTTTTGGTGAAAGAAGGATGCTATTCATGGTATCTCATCTAAGCAACAAATTTAAGCAAATTAGCTGTCTAATTATCTTAATCACTGGATACCACATACTTAGAGAAACAAGTTCTCTGCAATTTATATAAACATAAGAATAAACTACAATTATTTCACATTAATTCTCAAGATCACTCTTTCCAGATGCAGAAATTCAGAAACTTGGTGACAAATACAACATACCGTGTTTCTGTACTGTTTCACATGGAAAGTTTCAGTATTTGTTTTCCTTGGATGAAAAGTCAAAATATCATCTTTTCAAGACTTTATTTTTCTAAGGGGTCTGACAATAACATGTCTTCAAAATAATTAGTCTAGTACAGCTTTAGCTTTCTTTGCTTGGAACAGCTCTGAGTCTCATGATAATTGTTTTCTTGTCATCATTTCCTATATTCAGATTTGGATTCCTAAATAGATGACTTTTCCTATAATATGTCATGGCTACCTGACTGGAAGGAAGCACATGAAAAATTTATAATAGGAGGTGTATCCTGACCAGTGAGACTATTTAGGGGAATAGGTATAATAAATATGCAAATATATATCTTTCAGATGACATAGCACTAGTATTGAAATTAAACTGACACATAATTAAAAATCAAGATTTTTTGTGACCAGACCATGCCTTATTTGAGAACTATTATGGATTAATACAGCATGAAAACAAATATATTTTTATTTGCTCTCAGTTTGTCTCAATTTAATTATTCAATTATTATTTAGAGATGTATTTTCTGTTGGGAAAAATAAAGTAAATTTCTGTCAAATACTTCTTAATCATTTCTGTTAATGAGCAAATGTGTTAGGTTTCCCTCACAAGGTGCCTGCACCTTGTGTCTTCTCTAAGAAGATGCTAAAAGACTCTCCTAAGTGTGATAGAACCAGTTCCAGCCAGCTCTAACACAGACCCACTGCTGGCCAAAAGAACTGGAGTTCAGAAGAGCTTCAGTGGAAGCTGTAAAATCCCAGAAGACAAGTGACTAATGTGCATGTCTCAAACATTGGGAGCTGGATGTCTGTGGAACCAACCAAGGATTGCAGGCAATAATATACCACGAGAAAGAACAAGGTGTGACAATTGATGGGGATCAGGAGATGTAGGGCAGCACTTTTCCTGGACAAATGTCCTTGCTCTAGTTCCTGGAGGTGAGCACAGCACAGTACAAAGCAAGTTTTCTCCCTCCTTCCCTCCTTCCCTCCTTCCCTCCTTCCTCTCTCTCCCTATTTAATTAATCTCTTTCGTTTTTCTCCTTCATTTCATCTAACTCCTTTATCCAAAACCCACTACTGTGTGCTTATACAGTAGGTCAGGGACTAACATATCAATTTCCATGTCAAGTGTGTAATTTCGTAATAAAACTTTGCTAGTTTTTTTGCAGATCCTCTGAAAATTGTTGTTCCTTTTGACCACAAGCATCTAAAAATCTTGAATATTCCCCTTAAGGGTGGGATGCCATAGAAGTTTCTCTAGATAAAAGATTTAAGAAGGGTGAAAACTGCTGCACAGCAGTAGGCAGGAAAGAAATCAGAATACAGGAGAGAAACAACTCGAGACAGAAAGTTCAGTGAAGGAAGAGAGAGAGGAGATGCCAGAACAGACACTCCCCTACAGCCTGTGGTGAAGACCATGGTGAGGCAGGTTGACCCCTGCAGCCCATGGATGATCCCACACCAGAGCAGATGAATTTATTTAAAGGAGACTGGGAGGAGACGCCGCTGAAACTGCCAGTTCTGACTGATCCAAAGTCCAGTCTGCATCTGCATATTTAACTCACTGCAGCTGTAAAATCTTGACAATGAAGCTATGGTTAGTTCAAACAAAAACTTATTAAATATTTTTGGGGTTTTTTTCAAATTCTAAAAGTGGAAATTTAAATATTTATTTTCATCTTACTGTGTAAAAAGTAAGGAATCTTTTTTTTACCAGTACTGTAATAATAAATCATAGTCACACAAGCCAGTACCAAAATTGTGTTGACTTTAAGGAAAAAATGCTGTGTCCCAGTTAAATAATTGATCATTTGAATGACTCCTTGGGACAGTAAAGGGAAAGAAAACAAGGATGTAAATGTATGTAATGATTTAAATAGATGACATATCATTGTCAGTTTAGCAGTTCTCTTATTCAGCATGTTAGGATGATGTAAAAAGTATCATATAGAAATGCTGAGATAGCACATATTGAGTAGAAATTATGTTAATAGCTTTAGTTTTTTATATACAAATATATATACACACATATATAAAAATTATATAAGACCTAAATTCTAATAATTTTAAAACATGAATTTTAGGAATTTTTAGAAGATTTACCATTGCATTTGTTTCCTCTCCACATCTTTCTCCATAAGAAGACAAAATAACCAAGCAGTCTCCTCTATTGAATATATCCAGTCATACCTTTATTGAATTAATTAGATGTTTATGAACAGCAGTTCTTTAGGGATGAGTATGTTAATTTTGGGATGACAGTTATTTACTTTTGTTCTGTGTTTA